>NW_009712153.1:0-15160 GCF_000703405.1 Apaloderma vittatum
TGAGGTCTCCCCTTAGCCTCCTCTTCTTCAGGCTAAACAGCCCTGCACCTTCAATTGATCTTCATCAGATTTATTCTCAAGGTCCTTCGCCAGCTTTGTTGCCCTCTTCTCTACTCACTCCAACACTTTGTTATTTCTCTTGTATTGAACTGCCCAAAACTGGACACAATACTCAAGGTGAGGCCTCACCAGTGCTGAGTATAATGTGTAATCACCTCTCTACTCCTGCTGGTCACACTATTTCTAATACAAGCCAGGATGCCGTTGGCTTTCTTGGCTACCTGGGCACACTGCTGGCTTGTGTTCAGTCGCTCATCAATCAGAACACCCAGGTCCCTTTCTGTCAGACAGCTTTCCAGCCACACTTTCCCAAGCCTGTAGCGTTGCATGGGGCTGGTGTTGCCCAAGTGCAGAACCTGGGACTTGGCCTTGTTGAAGCTCATACTGTTAATGTTGGCCCATCGAGCTAATCTATCCAAGTTTCTCTCTAGAGACTCTCCAACCTCGTGCAGATCAACACTCCCACGTAACGTGGTGTCATCTCTGAACTTACTGATGATACACTCTATGTCCTTATCAAGATCATCAATAAATATGTTAAACAGAAATGATCCCAGCACTGAGCCCTGAGGAGCATCACTTGTGACTGGCTGCCAGCTGGATTTAACTCCATTGACCATCACTCTTTGGGCCCATCTGCCCAGCCAGTGCTTCTTCCAGCAGATCATATGCTCATCTAAGCAGAGAGCAGCCAGTTTTTCCATGAGAATTCTGTGGGGAATAGTGTCAAAGGCTTTTCAAAAGTCTACGTGGATAATATACACAGCTCTTCCTTCATCCAGTAGTCAGGTCATCTTGTCAAAGAAGGAGAGCAGGTTCATCAGGCAGGACCTGCCTTTCATAAACCCATGCTGACCGGACCTGATGCCCTGGTTGTCCTCTATATGGCATGCAATGACACTTGAGATGATCTGTTCCATGACCTTCCCTGGTACCGAGGTCAGACTGACAGGTCTATAATTTCCCGGATCCTCTGCCTCTCTTGTAGATGGGTGTTATATTTGCTGCCTTCCAGCCCATTGGGAACTCTCTAGGACTTCGGGTAAATAATGGAAAGTGGCTTTGCAAGCACATCTGCCAACTCTCTCAGCACTCTTGGGTGTAACCCATCTGGCCCCACAGACTTGTAGGCATCTAAGTGGCGTAGCAGCAGGTCACTGACTGCTTCCTCTTTAATTGTGATGACTTCATTCTGCTCCCTCTCCCTGTCTCCTATTTCCCATTTAGAAGAAAATTAGAAAATTAGAAAATTTAGAAGAAATTAGGGCTAGCACATACCTTTTTCAAATTTACAGAAACAAATGTGTAATTATTTTGCTCCAGACTCTAATTTTCTATCTCGATGATCAGGAGTTCTTCTGTGAGCTGACCTGTGTTTTTGGCAGACACAATAGCTATGCTTATGTTAATGTTCATTTTTCCATATAAAATATTCTAAACCCATTCTCACAGACTTGCTCTTCCTTCATGTTTACTCACAAAACTTCTTTAATTTAACTTATTTTTTTTTAAATCTTGTTGCAAGTTATCACAGAATCACAGAATGTTCGGGATTGGAAGGGACCTCAAAAGATTATCTAGTCCAGCCCCCCTGCCAGAACAGGATTGCCTACAGTAGGTCACACAGGAATGCGTCCAGGCAGGTTTTGAAGGTCATTTTAATGTTTTCAATATGTGCTCATCTAGTTTGCTAAAATGGTAGATGCCAAAAAAATGTGACATCTGCTGTCTTGTATTAATAAACATGAAAATAATATCCTGCGAAATCCATTCAGAAGTGTTTCTGGCTAACACCAAATGAGTTTTATCTGAGAAAAGACAGCGTTGGTTGGTTCGGTTTGGAGGAAGGTGAAAGGCACTCAATCTTTTTCCAAATACTCTTTTTTTTTTTAATTAAGTACTGAGAAGTACTGAACTATCTGTGGCCTTTTCGGACTTCAGCTGTTTTAAAGCTTACACAGTTGGCAAATAATGTGTTTATAGGCGAGTTAAAAACTTCTTGATTCTCTGGAAATGTACTTGTAATAACAATTACTGGGTTTTGGAAATGGATTTATCACTTGAAGGTTTGGACCATTTGACCCTGTTTGCCGGTGAGACACAAAAATGGCTGCATCTCATTCACAAGGTTTTTCTTCAGTATCTGCATCTCTAACATAACACAAACTAACGTATTCTGGCTTAATCCCTACTCAGCAGCATCCAAGAACACTACAATTATCAGTTTAATTTTCCATTTTAAAAAAATTATTTTTTTCCTGTACTACAACCATCCCAACATCTGTCTTTGTTGTGACTGTTAGCATTCATCTCTCTGACATTTGTCTATCCTTTTTCTTTCTCTGCCTGTTTTCCAGGGCTCTGTTTTCATTTCGCCTTGGTGCACAACCAGGAAGGAAGCCTTCATGGTAAATTCAGAGTTTCCTGGTATTAAAGTACCACTATATCTCACTAATTGGATGTCCCTGTTTCCAGATCCAGGCTCAGTCGCCAGACCTGAATACACCAAACACAAACCAAAAGTGTTGATAGAAACATTTGGAGCGTGATTGTCCTCAGCTGCAAGGGTAGGAAGCTCTGACAATGCAGAAGGACAGACAACATGACAAACTAGTGCCAGAATCATTTGTTACAAAGGAATATTTTTTTACTTGCATAGAGAATGAGAACCAGCCCATCAGCCCATTGCCAGTGTTTATGTGGCAGAGCTGGACTTTGGCAAGACACTGTTAACTAAACGTGCTGCCAATATCACATGGCCAGTTAAGTAGTAATTTTTAATTTACGTAATTGTTCCATTCATTTTAACTTTTTTTTTTTCCTATTCATCTTTGCTAGTGAAACTAGCAGATAGCTTTATTTTGCAGAAGTGCTCAGCATTTTTCAGGTTGTAATGTGCCCAGAAGACATTTCTGTCCCTTAACTATGTCTTGGCAATTTTATATTAATTGTTGGAGGACAGTCACAGTACTTAATTGGTTTCTTTGTGCATGTTTTTTTCTTGTGTTTCATTGTTTGTTATTCAAAGTCATTTGATTAAAATCATAAATTCTTTTAAGTTCAGATACTTATCTATCTTTTCAGATTGAAAATTTTACCTGGCATCGTAAACACAAGTTACATTTCTGCTGGTGATCACTCTTGCTGGCGATGACAATTGCAATTGGGTGGATTCTGATTGCTTTTCTTCCAATGAGCTGATGACATTATTGTGGTCTTACATGGTTATAGACACTCAGCTTATCTGTTGGCCTTCATTTTCCTGTTCTGAGCTGCACAATGTGGTTCTTGTTGAACTTTTGCATGGCACTAAAATGTGCAAAATAACTTAAGCCCCTACTGTACTCCCCAGTATAGTGCTTTTTTTACTCCTTTCCTTTTGACAAAGATTTCTCTTTACATAGAAATACAATGTCTTGCCCAAAGATATCCTGCTTTCGGATGGGGGAGGCCAGAAGGGTCCTCCAAGGCTATTGCATGTTTTTCTATGCATCAGTAATCTCTGCTTGTACTCATGGTGATTTCTTTTCTGTTTCTCTGCTACGGCTGTACTAGCAAAGCACATACCTACAACACTGGGTAGAGTCTGGTTTTGATCTTGGAGCCTTTCCGCTAGGTTCCTACATCCTTCTTGCTCATTACAAAAGTACAAGGAATTGTTCCATCCTTTAAAATGTGTTAATCATGAATCAACTATTTACACAAGCTGGCAATATACCCATCTATTTTTAATTTAGATTCTTGATTACACATACATCCTGTCACTAAATACAACATCCTGCTGGTATAGCAGATGTTCTCAGGCCATTTTGCAGCCTTAGCTTATAACTGTTGAATGGATATTAAATAGCCATACAGTATCAGTCCTAAGATTCAGTATTCTGTGGCCAAAAGAGGGTGCCCATGAAAGAACACAAGAACAGGAAAAAAAAAATTAGAACAGAACTAGTACAGAACAGGGTAGAATAGACTGAAATATTCCGTTCCTTTCCAATGATCACCTAGTCCAAGTTATACCTTTTTTTAATACTCACTCAGGTTTAGTGTAGTCTTCTTTCTTCTTTCTCCTCCACTGAGAGGGGTGGCTGATACACAGAAAGGTTGTGCTGTCATCCAACGAGATCTGGACAGGCTGGGGAGCTGGGCAAGGGTGAACCTCATGAAGTTCAATAAAGACAAGTGTGGAGTCCTACATCTGGAGAGGAATAACACCAGGCATCAGTGCAGATTAGGGGTCGCCCTGCTGGAAAGCAGCCCCATGGAGAAAGACCTTGGAGTCCTAGTGGACAGTGAGTTGTCCATGGGACAGCAGTGTGTCCTTGTGTCCAAGAGGGCCAACGGGATCCTGGGGTGCATTAAGAAAAGTGTGTCCAGCAGGTCTAGGGAGGTTCTTCTCTCCCTCTACCCTGCCCTGGTGAGACCACACCTGGAATGCTCAGTGAAGAAACCTCTTCACTGTGAGGGTGACAGAGCCCTGGCACAGGCTCCAGAGAGGTTGTGGAGTCTCCTTCTCTGGAGACTTTCAAAACCCACTTGGATGTGTTCCTGTGTGGCTGCCCTAGGGGATCCTGCTCTGGCAGAGGTGTTGGACTAGATGATCTCTAGAGGTCCCTTCCAACCCTTAACATTCTATGATTCCAGTCCTGTTGGAAGTTTGCTATTTTTCTATGAAGAGCTAAGGATTTTATAGTTAAATGAGGTCTCTTTCACATCCATGTGATGAGGAGCAGCAATAGAGGATACTACTTTTACTGCTATTTAACATAGTTTTGTTTAATTTGTTTTGTGCTGAGTTCACGTGTCTTCAGGACGTGAGTCACTTCCGCTGCCATACTCAGTCTTCAGGCTGAAGTCTCCGTTCCTCTCCCAGATAGGCTCATCTCTCTCATAAGCATTTTCTGAAAGCACCATTCCTATAAATACAGATTAATATGGCACCTTTATTTGAGATGCTCAAGCACCAAGTAACTAGAATTCAAGCATAATGTACAAGCACCTAAAGTGATTATATAGAATTAAGAGACACAAAAATATGTGATCCCACTGATTGTAAATCCTCATTTTATTAAGCATCTTAGGTTTGAATACTCAGAAACAGTTGACAAGACACATAAACACAAAACATTTTTAAACAGATATATTATTTGTCTTCATACATTGGCTGCCTGAATTTTAGGAAATATATGTAAAAATTTATCAGACTGCAGACAAAGAGTGAATATTATTTAAAAACTAAATGATGCAGTATTATTAATCTAGGTCTCAGTTTCAAACTTTAGATTTTAAGAGAGATGGGTCTGGGTGCCATTTTTTACTTCTCATGTAATAAGTTATTTAAATCTATTGAAATAGATACCTCACTATGCCAAGTAGTGTTACCAAGCAATCAAAATCTGGAAACTTATATGTGTCACTGAGGCCAAAACATATAGATCACGTATTCTGAAAAGTATGTTACCCTTTTGTGTCAAAAATATTATCCAGCAACTTTGTTCCAACTGGATATCTACCAAAAAAAAAGAAGACAAGTTGAAAATCAGTGGAGTTAAACCCCTTGGAGAGATGTAATACTAGGAGTATAATTGAAATGTTAATAATTATGCTCATGCTGATAATTACCAAGAATAGCAGTTTGGTATAGTAGTTACAAACCTCACCTTTCACCTCTGGGTCTTAGATTTTATTTCTACCTGGGACTGTATGAAAGAGGTCAATTATCTCCATCTCCCTTTTAGTGGATGGATTTTCCACCCCGTTCACACTTCAGAAATAAACAAGAATAAAAATAGAGAGGGACAGAAAGAACATTTTATGGCCCCTAATTAGCTGATTACTGTAAAGTTGTGGGTTGTTTTTTTAAATTAAATTTGACAGAAAATTAGTAGGGTTTAGGCCGTTTGGGAAAGACATAAAATGACAAAAAAAACCCGCAAGCTGAGAACAAAGCTCTACTGAAGCACTTTCACTACAGTTTATTTTCATATTTTGAGTATAACGTACAAAAATTACAGTGGTCTTATAATGTAAAGATAATACACTGTGTTGCTGTGCAACGGCCTCATAGCTATATATCCTTACCAACATGACACGAACACTTTAGCACAACACTTATGTCTAATTCAATCTAATGTGTAATGCAAAAAGGAAATAAATTATAGCTTATGCACAAGATTAACAACGGAAGTTCAGACAAATACATTAAACCTACTCAGTGTTTTGATGCTGGGTTTTAACTAGCCCAATTACATCCATCTATATATAGCAGGAAAAAAATAACAATTGCTAGAATTTATAAGTATCTAAGCACAAGGGTCTCTAACTTGATGATTTCAAAGACTTTACGAAGTTCTGCTCACTCTGCAGTACCTCTCTCATACACCATGATAATAAAGATCTGGGCAATACCTGAAGCCCTAAAGCAGAGCTGTGAGGCAGGAATTCAGGAAACAGTGAAGCTTCACTGGTTTAATCTGCAAGTTGTGCAAGTCAAAATAAAAGAACAACCAACCAAACACCAAAACTCACCATATTGCCATTGTAAAAACAAGCTGCATTCCTTAACCTATATTAAGACTGATACAAATGGGATTTTACCATTGCCGTTGTAAAAACAAGCTGCATTCCTTAACTATATTAAGACTGATACAAATGGGATTTTACTCTGTTTCCATCTGGGAGCAATATCATCATTGTCTGGACTCCTCTTTCCTAAGTGTTCTAGATACCTAGAGAAAATAGGAAATGAAACAGGATTTGGCATCATGAAGAAGAGTGTATTTTAGAAAACATAGACTCCAGAACTTAAACACCATGATGCACAAAAACTAATACAATGGACTCTTGGAAATGAATAGGAATTTTCCCATGTACCATGATGAACAAAAACTAATACAATTGACTCTTGGAAATGAATAGGAATTTTCCCATGGATTTCAGCAGCATTCAAGAGGAATTTGAAATAAAGGTGGCTAGCAGAAAGAATGTGAGAGGATTCAGTTTAATTTAGAACTGAAATATGCAGAAATTGCTCCAGCTACTGGCAGTAACATCCCCCTTCTCTCCATTCCTGTCCCTCTTTCACCGAGCTTTAGTTACACGTTCTTTGATTTTAAGTCAGATGGTAAATACTGTGTCTATACATGCTTTGTCCCTTTTCTGTCAGCAGGGTAGAGAGGTATAAGGGGAACAGGATAGAGCTGGGGCTATTGCACTCCAAGTATGAGGCCAAAAATTTGTGAAATCAAGATTTACTAGCTCTGTTACTAATGTCAAGGGGGAAGCAGATGGATGGGGAAAAAACCCTTGCCTGCTGTAGAACATGTCCACGTAGCTTCCCGTTATTTTGTTTGCTTTGTTTTGGTTTTGCTTTTTCCTAGGTTATGTACGGTTTTATTTTTCTCATAGCTCCTCTGGTAGAATCAAATACACATTTTAAAATTACAACTGCTCCATTTTGTTACAAGCACCTTATACGCTTGATTCTTCATATGTGGCAGAGTCAATTTTAATGTACTTTCTCTGATAAAGTATTTAATAGTTTTCTATTTCTCTCTATGCTGAAACATCACCTTGAATTGACGAATTAGCCACAACACGGTATTTAGAATTATTTTAGGTTGGGAAAAAACTGTTAAGATCATCAAATCCAATCATTAACCCAGCACTATCAAGTCCACCAAGAAACTATGTCCCTAGGCACTACATCTACATTTCTCCAGGGATGGCAACTCCAGCATTTCCCTGGGCAGCCTGTTCCAATGCTCAGCAACCCTTTTGATGAATTTTTTTTCGTAATGTCCGATCTAAACCTCCCCTGGTCCAATTGGAAGCAATTTCCTCCTACCTTATCACTTATTATTTGGAAGAAGAGACTGACCCCAACCTCCCTACAATCTCCTTGTAGGTAGTTGTAGAGAATGATAAGGCCTGCCGTCAGCCTCATTTTCTCCAGGCTAAACGACCTCCGTTCCCTCAGCCGCTCCTCACAAGACTTGTGCTCTAGACCCTTTGCCACTTTTGTTGCCCTTCTTTCGACGCGCTCTAGCATCTCAATGTCCTTCTTGGAGTGAGGGGCCCAAAACTGAACACATAGCTGCTGAGCACCTTTCCAGCCACTCATCCACAAGCCTGAAGCCTTTCATGGGGTTGTTGTGATCCAAGTGTAGGACCCGGCACTTGGCCTTGCTGAACCTCATGAGCTGGTCTCAGTTCATCCATGCAACCTGTCCAGATCCCTCTGTAGAGTCTTCTTACCCTCCAGCAGATCAACCCTCCTGTCCAACTTCAGGTTGTCCTCAGATTAGGGTGCACTTGATCCTGTGATGCAGACCATTGGTAAAGATAAAAACAGACTAACCCCAATACTGAGCCCTGGGGAACACCACTTGTGACCGGTCACCAACTGGTCTTAACTCCATTTACCACCACTCTTTGGGGCTGTCCATGCAGCCAGTTTTTCACTCGGCAAAGGGTACACTCATCCAAGCCATGACCAGTCAGTTTCTCCAGCAGAATGCTGGAGTCCAGGTAAGCAATATCCACAGCCTTTCCCTGAGTCAGAGGACAGTATTTGAAAGGCCTTGCTGTGCATGTTCCAGTCACCTGTGAGTGGTGTCCTACCCACGGCATCATGCAGCACCTGACAGTTTGCCCATGCCCTGGTTCATTCTCTGGCTGTGTATCACTTGCAGCATTGCAGGCCACATTAAAAAAACTCCAACAAACCTGCATTAACCAGAGTCTTACACACAAAGATACCTAACGATTAAAATGCATTTTGAAATTCTTGAAGTGGTAAAATGCATAAATCTTCAGAATGCAGGAATGACCAGAAGGAATAGGGCAGGGAAGAAAACCCCCCTCAGCTAAACATAATCAAAGGCTTTAGTATTAAATGTGCAAGTGCTATATTACACCCACAGAGTTTTAAATCAGTGAGTACAAGGTTTTCCTCTGTGGGTTTTAAAACAGGAAAAATACTAAACTCCAAGTAAAACTGTGAAAATAGAGAATCCATTAAAGATATTCTCACAGTAGGGCACAATAGGCCCTCTGTTTAGCTGCTCACAGCTGAGGAGTTTGCAAACCTTATAGTTATCAAGTAAACGACAGATGAAGGAACTTAAAATAGTGATTTCAATTCTGTATTTCTTTGACCTTGCTCTATTTTATTTCTCAAGAGAAGTTTACCTACAAAATGTTTAGATATCAAAGGATTCTGGCCTTGAAAGTACTCTCACACGGGCTTTACACTGATGTTTCTCACATCCAGGATTTCTTTTGAACTATAAAATTCCACTTCTTCAGGTATAGCTTTAATTATTTGTGTCCCCAAACCCTCTGATTTCTAAAGAAGAGAGATGTAGTGTTATTGGTCATTCCACATGTATTATTCTTTTCTCCCACATTAAATGTCCTTTTCTGTCTCCATAAGAATTTCATCACATGTGAGGACATCAGTAAATACAGCATTTCAAGTACAGATGTGTTAACAGCCTGTGTCTTGAGAGCACTGTTGCTTTTCATCTGTACACTGACTCACAATACATTCCAACAAAACCAACCCATTCCTCCATCTGCAACTTCACATTTAGTTTTGTTATCATTAAAACTCCACCCATTCCTAAACTTACTGACTTCTGAAGAGTTAATACCCAGTTTGTATCCATCCTATTGATTTGATTCCCTATGCCAGATATATATGACCTTATACTTGCTGGTATTCAATATTATGTTAGATGCAATTTTTCCCAGTCATATACCTTCTAAGCCTTCATTTTTTTTGCTGGTTTTGTACAATCAATACGTTAATCTCTTGCTCATACCTCTATCTTCTTTGCAGTTAGTTCACAGTTCCAGACCAGAATATTTTCTCATGCGTGCAGCCAACTCCACTGCAGAATCTGCTGCATACTTACACAGAGCTGCCAAAGGTCTTGGAGCAGGAACTTGCCCTGGGACCTGGCATTATTAGTCAGAGGTCTGGGACACAGATATCCTGAAGAGCTTTCTTCCCACTTTGGCCAATCTATTTTCACCATTTCCAGGCTCTGCCAGTTGATTTTCCTACTGGAAAATTTAAAACATTTTGAAGAGGCAGTAGGTTGGCAGCAAGGCTTAACCTTTACAAAGCAAGCTAAAAATTACAGGTCTAAAGAAGCAGTTACACACACATGCACACTTGCTGTCAGTCTGACTGCTGCAAGTGACTTCTCTGTCTTCTCTCTCCTTTCTCCTTTGATGTACAAATTTTACACGGCATTTTCTACAGTTACAAACTGGTGGTTAAACACTAAGTAAGAGAGCAGTTGTCCCCTCAGCTCTCAGTGCTCTCCTCTGGCAGCTCCCCAGGGCCGCAGCCAGGGCAGCTGCTGGGCCGGGATACGGAGCAGCCTGGCCAGAGGATCCCCATCTCCGGAACGCCGATGCCCAGCACCACGCAGGGTCAGCTGCTCCACAGCACTGCCCAGCTACATCTTAAACCAGGCAGATTCCATCTGGGACCAAACTAGCTGCATTGGCTGTGACAATCTTACCTGAAGGGGAAATGCCTTTCATTTTAATATTACCTTTATCCTCCTTCTTACCACTGTTGGGTTTTATGCTGTCTGTGAAAAGACACAAACTTCCCAGAAATTTCTTCTTCAAAAAATGCAAATTTCTTCCACCTTAGTCAGCATTTTCCTTGTGTGTAGACTATGGTTCACATTAAAACTGAATCGAAATACCTTATGACATTCAAAGTACTGGGTGGCAAAAGGGAAAGAAAATTGCTCTAACCTGTCTATCACTCTTAGCAGACTCTGTGCCAGTGCATCTGATATTTTAGATTCTCCAATGGGTTTCTTTTGGAAAAGCACTGACTGTGGTTTTAGACACCTGGGGTTTTTTTTTCCCACCGTTTCTTTGCAAATAAGTATACCCACTCTATACTAAAACATGTTAGCATGGTTAAAGAGTTTTTTCCTCCATTTTTCCACAAATACCATTCTGCTGAAAATGGAGTCCTAGGGCACTAGTTCTCTGCATGTCTTTGTAAATTGACTCTGCTTTTTGTTGTTGATGTTGTTGTGCGCCCTCCCTCTTCCCTCTGTCTTCTTCATATTTCTATGGCTAGAAGACAAAACTGAGCTGGTTATTGAGACAGTATCATTTATTTGTGTTCTTTAAGCAGCCTGCAGCAGAGCCAGAAGATAATGGGCACCTCATTTATTCAGGCTTTGAATGATCATATTTAATTCCCAGTGACAGCTGTCTTCACCACATTAGCATTGCAAATCAGCTCCGTTTTGTAATGGCCTTCTATTGAACATGATTCAATTATGTGTGGTCCATAGCGAGGCAGGATACGGTCTTAGTATCTATAGCAATATTTCTGCAAGCTGCTGCTCTTTACACTGCTCACATTTAAGCTGTCTGTTTACCACAATGCTTTCCTTGAACTACACTGAACTCTCTTCATTTTGCAGCTAAATAAAGAAGAATGAATATAATTTGTAAAAGCAGTTATCTGGTCAGACATATTACACAGCCCATCTTCTTTACACATGCCGGGAATCAGAAAACACTTGTTAAAATAATTGTTATTATACTTAAAACATTTGTATTACAAAAGTCATTAAAGTGGATTTAAATTATTATACAGGCCTAAACAGTATAAGTATTAAAGTTCAATGCCGGCTTGAAGGAAAATTGTACATACCAAGTAAGCAAATTTTTGTGTTGCCCCAGAAATAGGGCAGCAAGGCTTAACTTTTATAAAGCAAACTAAAAATTACAAAATTTAAAAAATACAGTTTCAAAAGTCCTATTTAATTTAGTTGGAAACAGCTAAATCCTGTGCACCATATATTCTACTTTTTCTGCATCCTGGGCTGGTATGCATAGATGACATTTCAGATTAAGCTGCCTAAGGCCTGGATTACACCATAGCTTAATAGCTTTGTATATTTCTTATAATAGGAAAATCTTTCTAAATTCTGATTCCCGGCATAAGGAATGTTTTCCTACTGTGTTGGGAAACCTCAGAAAGAAAAGCTTCCTCTGCACAGAACCAACAAATACATGTTTGAGTCTGTGCAAGGCAAAGCACAAACATTATTCTTTTTTCCAGGATTTCCACCACTGTGATCTCTACAACCTTTGGCTGTTGCAGAAATCTCGTTATACACAATGAGACTGTCTCTCAGCATGCTTCATCTTGGTGACAAAGTGCACCTATAGCAGAAATACTTCATTTATTCCAGAAACTCGAGTGTAGGGCATCATTCTAAAGTATTTGACTGAACAAGAGGAAAGGTTTTTTAATCATATACTCACCTTGAATTGTTTAAAGACACTCTCTAGATAATGATGACAGAGGAGTTACAGTGTTCTGTGGGATCCCCAGACAGAGGTTGGTCCTGGGCTGCAGCCAAAGGCCACCAGCTGCCCCAGGTGGGCTGGAAGAGTACAGACACTTGTGTTAACCACATCACTCCCTCCAGTGCTGCTGCATTGGATACTGCTGTGCATTTACCACATTCATCTGCTTTTAAAAGAAGGATTACTTGAGCTTTTTTCAAGACTTCATTCACACCTTTCCTCTCCACTGTCTCCTCTGACAGATTCTGTTGTCTTTTTTGTAAAGGTTTGACACATAATGGTATCTCGATTGTGTTCTTAAGGTAGTTTACAAGGTTTTACTACATTTTTGAAACCACAGAGCTTATGTGAAAATAATTATTGCTTCATCAATCAAATAGTGTATTCATTGAATTTTTTTAAGGTACGACCCACTTGTTGTCCGTGGTTGGGGTTTTTTATGTATTTCAAATTGTACATTTACCTACCTGGGAAACAAACTGGAGTTCATGGAAGTAATTTGATTTGTTCTTATCATGCCTACTGCATGAAAAAAAAAGTATATATGAGCAAGAAAATACCTGTGCATGCTATTTTTGCGCATGGTCCTTCATGAAGCTACTCTGTGGAATTGGATCTCCACATACTACTGAGGGTCAGTTACTTTAGAAGGATCTCAGGCCCCATTCGTTGGAGATATTTAGAGATTTAGTGCCATCAGTTCAAGTGCCAGATAAGAATCTGGCTATTCATCTATAAGAAAACTATGCCAGTATTTTAAGTTAATGTATGAATTGCATCCAAAGTCAAAGTCTGCTCTGTTCAGACCTCCTCAGAAAAGGAAGTTGTCTCCATTTTTAATAGGCTACTTGAACCTTTCTGCTGATTAAAAACAGTCTATAGAATGAATGGAATACTATGGATACTGGATAATGAAATAAATCAGTCTTTAGAATATATTGATAGAGTCACATTCTCTAAACCCTTCACAATCAAATTTAAAAAAAAAAAACAACAAAAGAACCCCAAACGATTATTAAAAAAGAGTTGTTCAAGTATTTTTTATACATTTTTCTTCTCTTTTTAGATAACAATAACTTGAAAGATTTAAAGTGAAATTATTTTTCTTAACAGAAACCAACATCCGGCATTAAGCTTTGTTTAAAGACACATAATTGAAAAAGGGAAAAGAACCAAAGGAAAGCATGCACCACAAACTCTACAGAGAAAAAAAAGTGAAAGACTTTAGAAAATAAAGTGAAGGAGAAACAAGATCTTATCTGTGTCTTTCAGTTTCTTTCTCCCTTTGACAAAAATGAAGAAAAATCTATTTTTGGTAAAATGTGAATTTCTAATGCATTTAGTAAACTATTCAACTTTGGCAGGCATTAAGAAAACTTGTCAGGATATGTCCCTCCTTTATCATTGTCTTTGACCTCAGAAAAACTGCACTGTGGCTAAAAAGGAAGAACAAGTGTGATGTCTACACTGTGGAAGGGGCTGGTAGGGCTCCTGGCAGAGCACATTGTCATGGTACAACAGCCTATCACTGGGGTGATACTGCCTGCTAGACAGCTCCCAGGTTCACATTTTCAGATGCTGAACTTCATACAAAATGTTTCTCTCTGTTTCTTTGTCTAGAGAAACAAGGTTTATGTTCCTACATCATCTCTCTCACCTAGTTTCCCACACACAGTCATTATTAACACAAATTAGAAAGGTACTTGAAGCCCTGCAGACTATTGCACTCCTACACATTTCCTGAAGTTGGCCACAGAGAGGAAGGCAGGACCTTCTGCCCGCCCGGCAGGGGGGACAGGCAGCCACTGCAGCTGCAAACACACCTGGCAAAAACGCGCTGGCAGCAGGTCGCCCTGTGTCGTTTCAGGAGCCCATGTTACTGTTTGCTTTTAACCAGTCAAGGATGTTACCAATGACATGGAGGGAGGCAGGAACGGTGCTGCAATAGTGGGCGCAAGGGACCCTAATCCATAGGAATCCAGGCTTCATTGATTTTTATCCCTCAGGAACAACCTTTTTATTCTGAAAGAAGTAAGCTCATTTCATACAAGAACTGCACGAACCAAACTAACATCACCTCTTGAGTATGCATTGCTGTTATGTAAGACTGGTCATGTTTACAGTCAATTACCATAGAAACCAGGGAATTTCTTTCTATATTGCTGTGTGTAATGGATACTAATGACAATTTCCTCCACCTGTCATGCAATTTGGTGTAATTAATGTAATTTGTTCTGGCAATTGTAAGAAGGTCAGGACCAGAGTTCATGAAATACGAATCACTTCCACATCCCATTTCAATATTTATCATCCCATGCATTCTGTAGATACTTCTAATTTCCAAATAACTTAATTGAGAAACAATAAAGGTTTCTATAAACTAAAATAAATCTTTCACAGAAGTAAGGAAATTGAAAGTAAAACCCATAACACCTCCTCATTCTTCAGCCTGAGACACATGCTCTGTAGCATTCACATACCATAGGCCACCACTTCAAGGTCTCCTAGAGGTGCCAGCCTTCCAAAATCATTACCTTTCAACTGCACTGCTCTAGAAGTCTGAAGTTGTTTACACTGTCCCGGATGACTTATGTTGCAACTACAGAGGAAACTGATGCAGGCAGATCAGTGGGGGAAATAAAGCAATCTGCATTGCCCAGATTAAGCGCAGGAGACTGCTGTCTCATGTATTAGTCACAGCAATAAACAATATTAAGCAGGAATCTGGAGGATAATG
>NW_009712154.1:0-19437 GCF_000703405.1 Apaloderma vittatum
GAGTATCCCCCGCGGCGGGACCGAGCCCTCACGAGCATCCCGGAGCGATATAGGGCGGGAGCCCCGCAGCCGCGGGAACCTAGTCCCGCCTAACGAGGAGCTTGGTGCTTAAGCAAAGTGCGTTTAATTTCTGTATACTCCGATGTTTGTTGTGAGGCTGGGACTCTGACTGCACCGGGAAGCAGCTTTCTCCCTCCCCAACCCCCCTTCAGTCTGGTTTTGTGTCTCATTTTCAGTAACAAATTCGATCGTGCGAGTGTGCCAGCATTTTTTGAGCTGGCATTATTTTGGCAATGAGGTTAGTCACTGTGATTAAAGGGTCGCATGAACTGTGGTGAAAAATGAAGACTGCTTTCCCTTTATATGTCTGATTAGCTCAGGCCGATAGCTGTCTTCCCTAGAAATAGCTATCACTGTACTCGGGGACAATGACTGGAGGAATCTGACTTTATTGCTGCATTAGTTTACGTAAAGAAATAAGCACTGATGGCATGAAAGGGATGTTATTTTCCGGTTCTGTGATATCTCACGTTATCTCCCACTCCTGGTTAATCTACTAGGAATGAAACTTCCCAAGTATGCCACTATATATGGACGAGAGAGGGTATCTCTGTTCTGAAGGCATGACAGAGTAGAAAGAGTGGTCTATATGCTGTCATGTTAACGCTAAATATCTGGAATTTTTATTGCATACATTTCCTTTTAAATTAGAAGAGACTTCATACTGACCCTGAAAGGCATTGATGGTATACTTTTCTTAGAATTAATGAGTTCTTCATGGATGGGCACGTACTATCTTCATAAACATATGGCAGAGCTTTAAATGGTAATGTGATTATGGGCTAGTGGAAGGTGAAACTATGCATTTAGATGTTAGTGTTTCTGTGAATTTCTGTATAGCTTCAGGGGTAAAAGCATCTTACTCAAATCCATTTATAGAAAGAATTGCCTTAAAAAATCAGTATATATAGGATATTGTCAAAAGGAATGATGAACGTTCTGCAAATTCAAGGTGGAGCTACATACTCGAGATCAACATAGTTTATTTGTGTATCTAAGGTGTATATCTGAATTGTTTATTACTATCAAATGCCAGGGTTTTTTTCACATTCATGTATCAATTAAGTGCTGGTTGATTTTAGAGTTGAGGCAGCAGCTTAATGTTTTTATAAAACCAGAAAAGAAGGAATGTAGTACAGACAGCCTGGACACTGATCATGAGACTGCGCATAGTTGGGCCCGCAAGTAACAGGGCCCATGTATAATGGAGCCTAGGTTTAATTTAGGATTTGTGGAAGTGTGGTGGTCCAGCTATATATCTGGGACTACTTACTAATTTTGGAAGTACAGAACTTTGGTATTTTTGTACATAGATTTATATGTATATGTGTTTTATATGTAGTGTCTATGCATATATACATATATATGTAAAAGAAAGTCTCTATGAAAGCATGCAAGGGGTGTTCAAGTGTTACATTTCTGTGTTTTATTTTTATACATATATTGCTGTGTGTATGAATATGCTTATATATATCATATATGCATATCTATATATATACACAGACATGAGATATGGAAGTACACAGTGATAATCAAGCGCTATATTGCTATGTTTCATGTCCCTCTGGATACTAACTGTTGCAAACTCTGCCTTTCCTTTGTGATACGGAGCCTACTGTATGGTGTTTATTTAGCCTTGGGTACTACTACAGAAATAGCTCAGTCTGCCTTTCAGAATGTTGTAGGTGGTTATTTTGTGGTTGGCTAACAACTTTTTTGTGGTAGGGATCAGATGTGATATCAGCATGCTGGATTTTAACCTAAAAAAAGAGATTGTATCTGTTATGTGGTCTTTCTGTAAACTTCAAGCCTGCTGACCTCAGCTGACACTGAATGAACCCATTGATTTTGCATGCCACTACTTCTTCCAATCAGACCTATTTAAAAGGGAACATTACAGGTTTCTTAAACCATTTTCCTTCTTTGTATTATTTTGCTTATTCTCTTTTCATACCTGTTCTGTCTTTGTGGCTTCTGTAATAGCTAAAAATTGAGAGTATGTCTCTTTGTGTTTCAGACTTTCGGAAGGTATAGTTTGCTTAAGTACTTGAACTTGCCGGTGGCTGGTTGTAAGAGTGTGCGTTGTATATACACTGTGATGAAAAGAAACTGAAATTGAAGATAGGTTTTTTGGTTTAAGCTAAAAAGTTTTGCTTTTAATTCAGACAGAGAAGAAATCCACTACCTTGTCATATTTCTTGCAGCAGTGAGTTGTGTGGTCTGGACTCTAGTGAAATGGTTGTCTCCTACTTTCAGGTGAAGAGCATGGGAGAGCATGAGTAGAAGGGAGGAAGATGCTGTTTTATGCAGACACCATGTAACAGGCAGAGGTTGGGCTCTGTAGTCTTTATAGTCACAGCAACCTTTGTTGCTAAGCAGGCTGTTGGGTATTGTACCATGGAAAGATTTTGTTTATTTTTTGAATTGTGGCTCTATCCTTATTTGTGTCTGCTTCCATCCCTGAGTATCTTTTTGGCTCATGGCGGAAAACATGAGCCCTTGACCAACCCCTTGTCGTCTTCGTTGTGCTCTCTAAAGTCGTTACTTTCTCTTTAGAAGCCTTAAGTTCTTGCCTCGGTGATCGAAACCTTTTTCTGTTCACTCTCTCCTGCTTCATTATGGTGTTCTTAAATCCACTTGACATGCTGCAGTAGAGATTATATTGCTTGCTGGCTGCTCTGCTCTTGTAAATCCCCACCCATCTGCGAGTCCCTCTCCGAGACTCTTGTCTCTGTCCTTTCTTATTTGGCATGAATCCCTGCATTCTGCACTTTTCCTGTTTCTCTTGCAGTAAAGCAGTCTTAATCTTTTTTCTCCTCCTGTCTAGTACTGTAACAACAACCCATTTACGGTGCATGATTCATTGCCCTTTCTAAGATTTCCCTATTGCAAGCTTGTTTTCTTTTGCCACTAGGGATGAGTGTTTATCCATATACTTTTGCCTCAGTCATTCGGTCCTAATTTTAAAAGTCTTAAAATTTTTAGAAAATTAATTTACATTATAATGCAACAGAGATTCTTGGACTCTGTTAATGTGAAGATCTGGTGGATCACATGCTGCAAGTTTTTATTGTGGGCAGATGCTTAAAAGCGGGTAAAACCAAAGAAAATACCTTCCTGTTGTAGTGTTTTCATGTAATAAACTGCCACAGAATTGCGGTCATATTTGAGTGGAAATAACTATGCAGTCATGTCCTAAACTTTGCTATAGATATTTTTGGGTGTTTCTTCTACATAAAAGTTGTGTCTAGGGGGAGTTTGGTGACTCTGCTGTGGGGACTGCAGTACATCTGGGCACATCTCTCCTATGTGTACACTTCAGCTTACATGAAGGGTTCAATTTAGTGTGGTTTTTGGTTTCAATATGAGTAAATATAGGCAGGGTGTCCCAGAAATGCTCAGATTTACTGTACCTGCATAGTCCTGACAGGAGGAAGAAAGTTTATGAATCAGTATCACTCTTGAGGCATAGTTCTGTCTGAAAATATTTGCTATATAATGTCAAAGTTAACTTTTCAAAAAATAAGCTTATATGGACCAGATATGACAGGAGCAAAAAAATCTAAATGTCTAAATGATGTGTTTTTTCTACAACTCGTATTGAGCCACAAGCTCTTTAGGATAAGGACTTAGTCTTTTTTGGTCTATAAAACACATGCTTGTAATAAAACCATTATGATAATCCTGAATTATTGTTATAATGCTAATTAGCAGCTATTCTTAGTTCGGAACAGAGGAATGCTGTTGAATTAATTTATCATGGAAAAAAAGGCTTTTTGTACATTTGCTCAGGCCATACTCAGCAAACTAGGCAGTGACGCATACTACATCTGATACCATATGCCTATAGCATGTTAGACATAGTAGAGCTAAAATTGGCATGCCCAGAAATGCTGTAAAGAAGGGGTATATAATGGAACATTTATTCTTCAGTTAAGTTACTGCTCTGGAACACCATTTCTCCCTTGTCCTCATCTGTGCAAAGTAATAGCAGATAAAGATGTCTTATTCCTGTGCAGAATTTCAGCACGCCGTCATGATTGCTTTATTATTAAGATTCATTTTATAAACCTTTTCAGGTACTGATTGACATAAAAGTCTTCTTTCTGGGGTTTTGCTCAAAATAGAATGGTAATGTATAGCTGAAGCATGTGTCTGTCTTGGATAGTTTTATAGGGTGCTAATGTCACACCCAGAGACTTTTACAAAGATGGACTATGGCACAACCGCATAATGTCTTGATGTTTTTGGAAGATACAGTTGAGAAGAGGCGTATGCTCCTGTAGTATTTAGTCCTGTAGTCGTAATTCTGTAGAAGGTTTTGAAACAGACCATTGCATTAGTTGAGTGTTACCCCAAAGGAATTGTCTTATCAGTTTGCTTTCTTAGCAGGGTCAGCTCAGTTTTATGCTACTTGTAAATTGTTACAGGTGTGTAGTGTAAGTTACTGTTTTGCTTCTGTCTGTAAACTCATTTGTGAAAGCAAAACCCCTTTTGGGTTTTGTTTGTTTGGTTTTTGATGTAGGCATCAACTTCTATGAACTGAACAAACCAAAGTTAAAGCAAAATCATAGCAGTGATTTTGGAGTTACAAAAAACTACTGAAAAAGGAAAAACTCCACGTTGTAACCATTTGCTCTTTTGTAACTGATGTTGCCAGAGGATTGAATAAGATTAGTTATTGGAGCTCAAGCTTACCTGTTATTTCAATATGTTTTATGGATAAATATGTACATAAGTCAGATTTTGAAGATACGTGCTATAAAATACGCAGATCTTGGAAGACGTAGGTGGGTCTGAGCACAGGCGTGAAAATATGTAATAGTTTAGCTGCGTAAGCGCATGCAGGTTGTCATCTGTGTAGGTTCTGGAATTTACAGGCCCTTCTGCAGAAGCAAAAGGGAGACATATGATAAACCTCTCAGGTTTATGGCTTTGGATGAAAGGCTGGTGGAGCTTTTCTGTACTGTGAACAGTTTGGTACTGGTCTGTGAAGGCTGTAGTCCTTTGTAGCTTCCCAAGCCTATTAGTTGCGGTTCAGGGAACTTAGAGTGTCACCGGTGAAGCCCGTGGAGCTTGTAAGCAGTGCAAGCCTGAACTTGACAGCAATCTCAGACACCTGGTAGTCAGAAGTAGATAGGCAGAGCAAGTGGCTCGTGAGAATCCAAGCCTCATCCAGGTTGGAAATAGAAGAAGAGGGGGTGATTCTAGTGCAGACAGTACTGGGAGATGAGGAAAGTCCATTTTTCATATTGACTTTGTGGTTGAGATGTGCCTGATAGCTTTGAAACTCCTGTTGAGGTTTTTCAAAGAAAAGTGAGCTCTCTTCTTCCCCACAGCTTTTGGAGTAGAGCCTGTGCTAATTTGGTGTCTTTTCTTCCACAAAGAAAACCAATGCTACTGTCTGCTTCTGCATTTGCGTTCCCAAGGAGCAGCTGCCTGAAACTGGCAAAACCGGTCACTTTGGATTTGGGGTGAAGCTGGGATAATGCTGGTGATTTCGTTCTGCAGCTTGGAAAAAAAAAGCGCCAACCTGTGAGCAGCAAGAGAAAGCGTGAGGCTGCCTGAAGGTGCAGGAAGGAGAGCTACATGGTTTACACTTTAGAATGTGTTTGTAAACATGCTTGTAGGAAAAAGAACCCTTTAGTCCCTATTGAGAGTACCTAAGTGTTTGGTTTTTTCCAAGCCCTGATACAAAGCAAATAACTGAAGTTTAAAGAACTCCCCAACACATTTATTGGAAAAGGCAGTGATTAGGAAGGACAGAAAGTAATTAACTCTGAGAGCAGGTGACTCAAGTGGAAAAAATAAATAAAAATTCAATATGTGAACTGTGGCAATGTGTAGTTGGGTTAAGAAATTCTTAAAGATGATTTTCTCCCCTATGCTCTTTCTTCCTCATTGTCTGCATGTTTGTTTTGTCTACTCCTGGTTGTCCAGATATGTTCTGCTTTTTTGTTCAACCAGTGCTGCAGAAACCTCCGTACCTGGAATTTTCCAGCTTGAGTACTTGTGGTCTGCACAGTTCTGCTGCCTCACTGTGCATTTCTTATGGAGTTCTGCTATGCTCCACGTGCTGAACCTCTGACACATCTTACTAACTAGATCTGGTTCTTCCAAGATGTGTCATGTAGTAGCTTTTGGGGCTGAATTTTCTTTTTTTTCAGTAAATGCTGTTTATATGGAGGATCAGGGCAACCTTCAGGAAGCTGCTACTGCAGTGTGCTTCAAACTTGACCTGAAGGATTCCCTGTAGGAGTGATAGGTTCATTAAGTCCCGTTGACGATTTAATTCCTGGTGCTTTTGAGACATCAAAATAGGAAGGTAATTAATGTCAGTGTCCATTATATCTTCACTGTGCTAAAATGTTACAAATGTCTTTGCTCTGAATTGCAGTTGCATGGTAACACTTTCTATGAGATTGATCAAATTTGATAGTGTGATTCCCAAATGACTCTGCAAATAAACAAACACAGCCAAACGGCAATGATGAAATAAAATTGACCAGTTATTCAGTGTGAGTCAAAATGGAATCAGAAGAGCAGAGAACTCAGCAGAAGCAATCCCTGAGCTCTTTTTCTTATGTCATGTGAGTTTCAGAGCTGCAAATTTCAAAATACTGTCCAAAGGTGAAGGTGGTGTCCATCTGACTGCTCCTTGAGAACAAGTTACTGAACTTCAAAGAACATACTTCTGCCATATCAGGCTGATACCTTAATATAAGCACCAAGTATGCTGCAGTCTGTGTTGCATGCCCTTGTTTTGACAGATTTCATTGCCTCATATCACAGCATGCAACTGTCATTTTCTGATTTTGTTTTAGCAACCTTAAGTGAACAGGGAATGTGTTATCCTTAGCTGCATAGAAAAAATAAGGTTCAGATTAAAAATGCTCTTAACCCTGACTTGATCTGTCTGGCAGTATTGGTGAACTTTTGGTTACTAATTTGGCATAAATATTAAAACTGGTGAATCAGCTGGAGAGACAGCAGAGGAATTCTTCCCACATTTGTATAAGACCAGGCAGAAGACAAACTAATTATCCTCTAGTTTAGAGCATATGAGGAATTCTAAGGACAGCTATTTTAGTGGCAAGTATCTGCTTGTAAATTTCTTGTTTTTCCTTAAAAATAGCAGGGTTTGAGCAATAGTTGTTTTCACACTCCAGTACTTCCGGTGTTTCTTTGCTTGCAACTGCTGAATGCTGCTGTTTATTCCCTTGTGAAAACAGTCAAGAACAAATGTGATTTCTAAAATCAACTAATCCTTTTTCCCATTCCTTTAAAATAAAATTACTTGTATGTTCTTCAAGGCAAAGATTTTCTTTCCACTGAAGTCTGCATCAGGCCCCTAATCTCATCGTGGTTAAAAGCTATTATAAAACTGATTTGAGAAAGTTCTAAAGGATATGCTTTTGCTTCATGGTTCTGAATGCTTTGTTGAATAGTGACTGTCTCTATTGCAAGCATAAATAGCATCTCTTGAAGTTCAGAAATGTACAGATTGTTTTCCTCTTTGTGCACATCACAGCGTATTTCTTATTGCTTAAAGTTGTATCTGGAGCTTTTTATATACAGCAGATTTAGGAAGAAGTTAAAATCTTGTTTTCTGAGAACAGGTAACTAGGAGAGCCTTAGTCATGTAATTCTAGCAGGCATTCTATTTTGATCTCCAGCATCAACAAAACTGCTACTATGTTCTGTAAAGTCTAATGTCCCTCAAGCATGCTTCCCGCACATCTGTGATTGCCTTGTTGCAAATGTTTTAGAGAGTCATGAAAGTGGCATTTGAGAAAGAAGAATCTAGAAGATGTATTATAATCTAGCAGTATCACAGTCATGTGCTGTATTTTTAAAATTATCTGTAGATATCTGACTGCTAAGGAAATACATAGTTTTGAGGTGATTTAGGCAGGCTATCAGTTTGTAGAATGAACGGCGAAGCATAGAGTTCATGGCTTTCTTGTTAACTGGGTATGTATTTTCGATTTTAGGTTGGAGGCAGTAAGCACACAATGAATGAGCACCTCCATGTTGGTAGCCATGGACAAATCCAGGGTCAGCAGCTGTTTGAAGATAATAGTAACAAGAGGACGATTCTGACGACACAGCCAAATGGACTTACAACACCAGGCAAATCTGGATTGCCAGTGGTTCAGGACAGACAGTCGGAGAGTGCTCAGAGACGACGAGGGAGCTCCAGCTCTTTAAAATCTACAGATGGAACAGGGAAGGTGAAAGCCTCTGTTATGACACCAGAGCAGGCAATGAAGCAATACATGCAAAAATTAACAGCTTTTGAACATCATGAGATTTTTAGCTACCCTGAAATATACTTTTTGGGTCCAAATGCAAAGAAGCGGCAAGGTGTGATCGGTGGGTCAAACAATTTTGGGTATGATGATGACCAAGGGTCTTACGTACAAGTACCCCATGATCATATTGCGTACCGATATGAAGTCCTGAAAGTTATAGGGAAAGGAAGTTTTGGGCAGGTCGTTAAGGCCTATGATCACAAGATGCATCAGCACGTGGCGCTAAAAATGGTGAGAAATGAGAAACGTTTCCACCGCCAAGCAGCAGAAGAAATTAAGATCTTGGAGCATCTCCGGAAACAAGATAAGGATAATAACATGAATGTTATTCACATGTTGGAAAACTTCACATTCCGCAGCCATATCTGCATGACATTTGAATTGCTGAGCATGAATCTGTATGAACTGATAAAGAAAAACAAGTTTCAGGGCTTTAGCCTGCCTTTGGTCCGCAAGTTTGCCCACTCAATTTTACAGTGCTTGGATGCTTTGCACAAAAACAGAATCATCCACTGTGACCTTAAACCTGAGAACATTCTGTTGAAGCAACAGGGTAGAAGTGGTATTAAAGTGATTGATTTTGGCTCAAGCTGTTATGAGCATCAGCGTGTCTACACTTACATTCAGTCACGTTTTTACCGTGCACCTGAAGTCATCCTTGGTGCTCGTTATGGGATGCCCATAGATATGTGGAGCTTGGGCTGTATTCTAGCAGAGCTTCTCACCGGTTATCCGCTTTTACCTGGAGAAGATGAAGGAGACCAGCTGGCTTGTATGATTGAGTTATTGGGCATGCCTTCTCCAAAACTCTTAGATTCATCCAAGCGAGCCAAAAACTTCGTGAGCTCTAAGGGTTATCCCCGTTATTGCAGCATCACAACCTTGTCTGATGGCTCTGTAGTACTTCTTGGTGGACGCTCTCGGAGGGGAAAACTGCGTGGCCCGCCAGAGAGCAGAGAATGGGGTAATGCATTAAAGGGATGTGATGATCCCCTGTTCCTTGACTTCTTAAAACAGTGTTTAGAATGGGATCCTGCTATCCGTATGACACCAAGCCAGGCTTTGCGGCATCCCTGGCTGAGGAGACGGTTACCAAAGCCTCCGACTGGGGAAAAGGCTTCAGCGAAGAGACTTACAGAGAGCACTGGTGCTATAACATCGATTTCCAAGTTACCTCCGACATCAAGCTCAGCTTCAAAACTGAGAACTAATTTGGCACAGGTGACAGATGCCAATGGGAATATTCAGCAAAGAACAGTGTTGCCAAAACTCGTTAGCTGAGTTTGAAAAACCCAATGCTGTTAATCTGAGAAATACAATGTGGCTGAGCCTTATTTGTATGAAAAAGTAGCTCAGATATACATTTTTATTTGCTCAATAAATTTATTCATTTGTATCTTTCAGCACTCATTTTAAATGTAAGAAATGTTGACTTTGTTTTTATAAAAAACACGGGGACAATGCTTTAAGTTTTTATACTTATTTTTTAAAATGTTTGTCTTCTACAGTACAATTAGCCTTACTGTAACTAGTGTGACACAGTAATAAACATCAGTGGCAGGCCACTGGTTACAACATGACTGTCATGCATTGCAGCGTGGTTCCATGGTTCATATTAGGTTTCACCTTGGGTAAATTTTAAGATTCATTCTCTTGGATTTTATGGGTATAGGTTCTTGATTCTGTGAACACTCACATCTATGCCTGCCTGGAATCCAGGGAGACTACTCAAAAGAATGCAGTTTTAAGCACCTGTAAATTTGTAATTTGAAGCAGAGCCATAGCCTGCTACATTGTCATTTTCGGTATGGTAGCCCAGAGAAAGGAGTGTTATTAATGATACACTCCCCTGCTAAGTAGTACTTTCTCTATTCAAAAGTGATGGGTTTTTTTGTTAAAATGAGCATTTAAATATAATGCAAAAAATAAGAGCTTCCAGGGCTAAAATGCTTGTTTTACCTTTGCATGCTGTGTGGTAGAGTGAGTGGAACAGGCAGTCTCAGAAAGAGTGAAGATGGAAGTATGTCTGTTCCTCTAAATCTGAAAGTTGATGAGTTGCTACAGCAAAATGTTCTGGGCTTCATTTCAAGGATATACCATTGAACACTCACACTGGGCTTTTTTTCCCCCTCATTTTCTTTTCTCTCCTAATGTGCAGCTTGGTTTCCTTAAGTCACAGAGGCAGAAGTGCTCGTTCTGTCAGTTTTAGACTGTAACTTGTAGACTGTTATGCTACATGGATTTCACAGATTGCTTTTATTTCTTCTGACAATGTTTGAGCGACTGTGACCTCTGTGGTACATTTACACTTCAGAACAAATCTGCGTGTACGGGCAAACACTATGTTACTACATTGCTTTCTGTAGAAAAGTACTTCACCTTAGACAGTAAAACTGTAGGTGGAAAGATCCTCAGTGGATAGCTTTACAATTGGCAGACACCATCCTAGATACTTCTAAGAAAGAATTATCAAAGGAAAGTTAAATGGCTGGAATTTAGTCTTTGGTATTTGTAGCTGAAAACTGACTTTGAAAGAACAGTTATAGATACGTGTAGATTTGTTCGTGTGTGTGCTAATGCTTGATTTTCCTTTTTTCCTTTTAACTGCATTCATGGAGGAAAGATGGGCTGTACTGAGGAATAATATCTAGACCTATGAGTGAACTATTCACACGTTGTAGCATGTTTTTAACAGGAACAGTTTGAAATCTAAGATCAGTATTTTGTCCTGTACAATGGCTGTGATCTACATTGGATGTGTAAAACATACGAAAAGGGAATTTCAAACAAAATAGAACATAATTTAGAAGGGTTTTTGGATGCTAGAACAAGACATACTAGGATGGATTGTGTTAAACCTCAATAACTTAACTTTAAGCAACATTTATATGCACAGATATTTCTGAGTTACTGTACAAATTATAAAAATTACTTAAAGCATGGTCCCCTGAGAGGCCAAGAAAGTTTTGGGTTAAGTTCTCCTTCATACTCATTATTTTACCACTTACAGCTTAATTTTTTTGTTTGATTAGTTGGTTTATTTTTAGTTTAGTGTAAGACTGGGGAAGGGATATAAATGCAAAATGACAGAACTCTCAGGAAACATATCGCTTAACTTCTTGCCAAAAAGTCAACACCTAAAGAAGCTCCAAAAATAACTTCTGAGTAGAGAATGGTTGATAACTGTAAAAATTAGACCATCAATCAACCATTTTCTTACTTCACAAAAAAATGATTGTTTCCTGCCGCTAGTCGAATTAAATTATTGCGTTAAATGTTCACAACATTCTACAATGTGTGTAAGTGCAATATGTAAACATGTATGAAATAATGTTAAACAAAGAAATATAGTAATACAGCTAAGAAAAGTGGCTTTGGGAATATGGATATCCAGTAAGTTATGGGCAGTAAATTCTAAGTCTGGAAAAGAGATATATTAATTTTCATATAACTGACTCTCATGACTGTGGGAATACAATACTGTGTATTTTTCTACAGTAGCTTTCTCCACCACCTGTTTGGCTTTACCACTACTTTCTATCTTAACTCTTCCTGCAAAAGTTAAGAAATAGGGATGCTTATGTTAGGGGCGAAAGAAAATCATCTCCCTTAATGTATTTTAAAGGTAACATCGATGCATGTTCCTGCCTCTTGTGGCAGTTTAACATTCATGGGTCATTAATGGGCTAAAACCACTAAACTTTCTTTTTCATGTAACCAGTTCTTAATGCCAACAATGCATTTATGATCCGTTTCTTCATAAATGCTCCCAGAAACTTTTAAGGCCAAAATATAGTGTGCAGAGCTATTTTTTTAACCCAGATACAGTGGAACTTCTTCTATACTAAAGGAGCAGCTACATCAAGGTTTTTAAGTGATGTAGCTGCTTTTTATTGTAGCTTATTTATACCTGTAAAAAAAGGAGGGAGAGGGGGAAAGGACGTTGCCTCTTGCTTTGATGTGTTTTTATTCTAAGGGCTCTGATAATTAGGCTGATAGAAGTTGGCTTGGAAACAGTGCTTAGTCTCACATGTTACCATTATCTGGGGATGTCTGAGCTATTTTCAGATTTAGTAATAGCACAGTGTTGTCTTGTCTTTGGTTGCAGTCTCACTTGGCTCAATTTTTTGCACCACTGGAGTGTTCATTACCACTTAAGTGTATTAGAACAAGAGAGTGATGCAAGATGTGTAGATTAACAATAGAGGACGGATTGTGCCCTTGGTGTTAACAATGTGCCTTTTGTTACAAACGTTGTGGGGCATGCATCTTGGCCTCTGTAACCCTTTGAATACTGGATGGTAGGGATGAAATCTATTTTTAAATGCTATACCTGTCTTAAAACATCCTGTAGATGATTTGAGGCCTTAATAGAAACAATAAGGCAATCACATTGCTAGGGTGGAGAGGACACTCTGTTCTTGTTGTACGTGTCATTAAGGGGTTAAAGATGGCCCTTCTTCATTGGTTATACTTTGACATTAAATTGATTTGTTTTAAATATTTTTTGTTATGTTGACTCTAGACAGAAGTCAGCTGTATTTGTAAAAATTTACCTCAAACTCTTTAATTTTATAGCGTGATTTAATCCCAGGGCATTTGGTATGAACCAAAGTGCATTCCTTTTATATGTGCCTGGCTCTTACAAAGGTGGCCAGGGATTTTTACAATTTGGGTGCAAGGCACTTAAGCCACTTTTAACTTGGTGGGTGGTTTGGAGTTATAAATGACTTCATGGGAATGTTGAAAACACTTTAGACACAAGTAGCATCGGGCAATATTAGAATCTTTAGGAAGGGGTGTGCATTATTTAATGCTCTCCATTTTTTAGTATTTTTTTCATCAATAATATTTGTGATAAGAACAAAAAGACTCTTTTTCCAGTCAGCAAAGATTAGAATATTGCCCAGTTTAATGCTATGGTAGCATTTAAATAAAACAACATTTGTGAATTATTGTTTCTACGGGCTTGTACATGTCTGCTACAAATTGTAATTACTCAGTTCAACTGCTACAATTAGGTCTAAGCAGTAGCTTGGGTTTTTATTGGGCAACGACTTAGACACGTGACTGTAATATGCTGCAACTGTGTGTACTGAAAACGTGAAAAACGATTGAATGTGGACGGTGTATATATGTATGTATAATTTTCTGTGAGATGCTGCTGTTGCCACTTAACATTAAAGATGTTGTAGTGGGTTTTAATCCTAGTGGCCAGTTTTATGATACTGTATGTATTGTACAGCTGATGACAGGAGTTAAGACTGTTCTAGTGAATATTTGTTACATTTTATTGTTGTGGCCAGAGATCATTTCAGAATAAAATTTTATGTCCTACTTTACTTCTCTCCACTGTAGTTTGGATTTTTTTCTGGTTGTAAAGAGAGCCCTTGGAGCTGGCGTTTCTTAAAATATGGACAGGCTTCCTCCTAGCCTGCTGAAGTCAGTGCCAGCAGTGCCTTTGTCCCCCAGCATTGCCTACTGGTATTTGTATATAGTAATTACCCGTTGCTGGAGGATGACTTTTCTGCCACTGTATGTGTCTTGACAGCCTTGGATATTGCCCAAAGGCTGTTTTTGCCCTGAGATTTGTAAAGTTCTTCTCGGGACATAGAAAGTAATATATTTTGTATTTTTGTTTTCAAGAGAAAACATCTTTGGCAGGAATTTTGCCTGCATGTGTGTTTTAAATTTTTTTTAGCTGCTTTTTAAAGATATTTAAAAATGAACAGTAGATCTGATTTTGTAAGGAATATTTGATTGAGAAAGGTGCAGTATATATACTTTTTCTTAAAACTGATTTTAAAAAGCTGAGAATTCTGCAGTGATTTTTGAGTCAGTCTGACTTTTCAGAACTTGCCAAACTTTGTAAAGTCCCAGGATAATGAGAACATAGTAGACAAAGCTGGTAGGCTAAACTGAGCTAAATTCTGTTCACATATACATCCAGAGTAATTTCTCTGTTTAGCGCAGAGCTCTCAAGAGTAATTGGCCATGTTCTCTTCTTGGTAATGTCAGTGTACACCCAGAGCAATTTCACTGAAAAGCTTGCTGATTCAAGTGAGCACGGGCTGAAATCAGGGGATTTTAACTGCACTTTAGTGTCTCCTTTTCAGCATTCCTATGAGATTCCAGAGCACAGAAACCATCAAGATTAAATATAAACACAGTTTACAGCCCAAAGAGTGCAAGCCAAAAATTACATCTTTGTGAATTAAAAACTATTTGTTAATTACTCCGTTCTTCTGAGGACAAAGACTTTTTTTTCCTCTTTAGTTATTTTAGCTTTTTACATGGATTTATTTTCCTTTTCTTCTGTCTCTCAACCCTCTCCTCCAGCTGTGTATCCCTTTTGACAACTCATGCACACTTCTGTCACACTTGTTTCTTCATTTGAAGAAGGGTAGGGGCCATATCGCCCGATTTCACTTGTCTGGAAGTTAGGTTTTGGCCTGTGCCATTTCCTGAGACTCCCAGTATCTGGTGGGGGAACCGCGTTGCCCTCTGCCAGCGCTGTTCCTTCCTGGTCTCTGACTGAGCGCTCAGATCCCTGCCGAAAACAGGGGCCTCGGAATCCTGTCCTGAGTGACGGTCTGTCATTGCTGTTACCTTCACGGTACTTCCTTTTGTGAAGAAGTTTTGGCTTCCTTTGGGTGACAGCTTTGTATCTCTTGGGTTTGTTTTTTTTTTTTACAGCAAGCCAAGTAAGAATGTGTGAGGTGTAATGACGATCACGTACCATGTCCTTTGCTTCTAGGTGCTGCTGCTTTTCACAAAAATACCATTTAGTCATCTTTTTTTAAGATCTCGTTATTCAAAGATCCAGCATGGATTTTACTCTTCATTGGAACATGAGCAATTAAAATGTGGGTAAATATTAAGAGAAAGTATATGTATAGGGCCATCTACGGTCAGGAGCTGGTATTCAGAGGGAAAAAAGCTACTTTTAAGATGAATAGGGCCAAATTTGAGATAAGCGTGATCTATCCTGGTTTCAGTGAAAAGTAAAGGGAAATAGGGTTGAGGTTGGGAAAGTCTCAAATGCATCTCAGTGTTTGAAAACCGTCGATAACCTATTATTTCAGTGGAAAAATAAGTTTCGAAAGCTTGTCATTTTAAACTTTGATAATAATTAAAAGATAATATTAAAGGGTCATTTCTGTAGGTAGAGCTTTTAAAATATTATTGTACATTTCTTTTTAAATTGTGATTTGGCATGCTATTATACTGCTAGCATAGTCTTGTGTTTTGTATTTTAATCTTCCTGAGAGGAAGAACATTCCTTGTCTTTGTCTTGAATACAGGATACTGGGCATCTCCCAGTCATCAGATAAAGCTGTAGCAGGGTAAAAGTGGCACAGATAAAACAGAAATCTTCTGTGGCTCCTGGAACTGAGGGTTCTCTGTGTTGTTTTTCCTATTTGGTTTTGTCAGTTGTTTGTTTGCTTGTTCATGTGTTTTGTTTTTTGGAAGTGCTTTCCAGCCTCTGGCTGTGTGAGTATTGGATCTCTGCCCACTATCGAACACTTTGAGGCAGGGAGTCCCGCAGAAATAATGTTTCTTTAGCTTTTTCACAGCAATAAACACAAAGTCTAGCTTAGTACCCAACTCCAAAGATGTGCATTGACCTCCAGCTTGTTCTGCATGAAGTTCGGCAGAAATGCCTAGTGCTGCAGAATGAAATGGCTTGTGTCTGCCACTCTGAGGGAAAAAAAGAGATTACAAAAGCAAGATCATAACTTGTTGGAGAAAGTTTGGAATGTAGCTGGAGTTAGAGAGAGGTTCTGCTGAGAAGTCTTGGGCTCCACGCTGGGAGGTGGCAAATACTGCGTTCCTGCCAACAGAGCAGGAACCGTTTTCCCTTTTTTGTAGACTGTGGTTTTCATTGCTTTGGCTTGGCTATCTGCAAACTGGACATGACTATGCATACCTTACGTACCTAAAGATTCTGTCTGGAATAGCTGCAAACAGTGAAGTATTACTTGATAACTAACGTTGGCGCTGGGAAAAGCAGAGGTTTTCTTTCAGAGACTGACTGACCTGACAGTGCCCTGTGCATAGCACTCTGTAGAAGCCTGTCTGAATGCAAAGCACTGAAGTATTAAACCTTGATTAAACATAATGTGTGAGAGGAGTGTCCACCAAACAGAAAAGCGACTCATAATTGTATTATGAAGATTTTCTAGCAAACTCAGTTTTCAAGTACAGTATTAATTTATTTAATAAGACCTCTTTAATGTAATAAAAAAATACCAGAATGAAAAGATAATATTAAGATATTTATTTCAGCTTCAATGTGGCAGTAAAAATTCTGCCTTTTTTTGCCTTGAGCTGGGTGCTTGCAGATGCTGCAGATATATTTTGCTAAAGCCATCTAGGTATAGAGCTCTACTCTAATATCTCCTGACAGATGAGCAGAATCTAAAAATGAAGAAAGCTCATATGACATATATATATGTGTGTGTGTGCACATATGTATATATGTGTGTACATATATAAATATATGATTCTTTAAAAAACAACACCCAAAATCTCTGCAGGCATTCTTTGTAGCATTTTACAAAGAAGAGCTGTGGCTTTGTTTCCTTTTCTCTCTCTGAAGGTTCAGTGCCAGCCCAACATTTCGTGTTACACACGTCAGAGGCAGCTCTCGCTGCTGGAGCCCTGTGTCACTGTCGGGATGTGCCAGGCAAACCCCGGCTTTCCTGCTGGAGGCAGAGGGAGCTGGGTGAGCAGGAGGAGGGTGTCACCGCCAGGACTGGCAGTCGTTGTCACCTTTTCCAAAGTGGACCTTCACCAATGGGAGAGCCGTTTTGTAGCTTACCCTGCTCGGCAGCTGGAATTTCTCCTTTGGGATTAAAGCCCAAGTCTGTGCACTTTAGACTGGGTTGATAAACTTCAGCTGAGAAAGAAAATCAGAGGCCAAGGCACAGTTTGTAAATCTCACAGCTGTAATAAAAATCGATTTATGGACAGCCCAGTCCTCATCACAGCCAACTGTGGCACTTCTAAAACGGCCTTTAAAATTTGAAAGGCCTTTCTGAAGGTCTGTGCAGAGATGGCTTTGCCAGGGACAGCCCTGGGCTGGTGGCCCTGCCCACCCTGCACACCGGTGGCAGTGCCTCTGGCTGCCCTGCGATGCCAGCGCTCCTCACCGGATTCCAGCTCTTCTGCTTTCCTCTGAGTACAAAGAACATTACATGGACAATGAAAAAGGAAAAGAAAAAAAGTGTTGCTAAGAAAAAACTAAACATTTGTGTATCAAGGGCACTGCACGCTGGCAACAGGATACCACTCTGTCCTTTCCTGCATGGCAGAACCAAAGGGTGGTGCTGGGGTAAAACTCCACTGCACTGAGAGGAAAATGCTCCCTACCCCAGGGCTAGTGTCAGGCAAGGCAGCTTAGCGCTTGTCAGGGTGGGATGTGAGGAGGCTGTAACACTCTGTGCTGCTGGCACGGCAAGGGGAGGGGAATGTTTCCAATCATAAACGTTTGCAGATGGCCCGTCTTAATTAGCTTTGACAAGTACCTAAGTTGCTGTGAGTTACACCACAAATGGGAATCTGATGCTTTCATTTTTTGTCACTTTAAAGTTTTTCCCCTTTCCTAGTACAGCATTTCCATTTTTCTTCCCATGTAAGACTCTTGAGAAGAAACGAGATCTTTGCATAGCTGAGGAGCTATATTTTGATCGGCTAAATGATTTATAATTAGGACATAGCTCCTGACAGTGCTCTTCACATTGATTGAGAATTGCCTGCAGCAAATCAATGCAGGCAGAGCTGACAGAAAGGCACCCTTACATCTTCTCACAGCCAATACCTTTCAACCCCAAATTTCCTCCTTCCTCTGGTACTGACTCAGACAAATGTTGTTTATGGCCAATGGCTCTACAGAACTTACAGGGTTGCAGACCGAAGACCTTCAGTGAAATATTTACCTGTACAGTTATTTATTATCTATTTTGTGGAAGTAGTGGTGCTGGTAGCCTTTTCAGAAATGCAAGTGAAATCATGCTGAAGGCAAGTGTGCCCCTGCCTTTGCAGGATGTGAAGCAGAAACCTTTCCTCCCCTGATAGAAGTCACTTGGCCTACTTGCCAGAAAGGTGGCTCTGGAGTGGACTGACTTGGTCAAGAATAGAAATAGGAAAAAGGTACCTGCTCTGAAGCTTTGAGATACAAATGTGATTTCCTTCTCCTCCAAACTACGGCTTAACAGGCACTTGGGATATTCTGACCAGGAAAGATCTGGGCACATAATCCATCTTCAGCTATAGCAGAAGTCCAAGATAAGTTTCCTTCTTCCCACTTCCTTGCTTTTCCCTTGACTGAGGTGGGTCTGGCTGTGCTGGGCAGACAAACTTCTCCTTTGGCCAAAGCTGAGGAAATCCTCATGAGCCAGCCCCTCTGTAGATGGGCAGGCTGGAGTGACAGGGAGCATAGTGGAAAGAAAGGCAATAAGCAAGGGATCACTTTTTTCCCCCTCATTTAGTCCATTCAACTTTCTATTGCGCTTGACTTGGGTGTCGTTGCTTGAGCTGTAATCATCCTGTGTATTAAAAAAAGCAGATTCAAGCAACATGAACTCAGGATATTAAAAAAATGTTACCTGTTTACTTTTGTTTGATTGCCTTCATGGATCTCAGCTTTCAGAGTTTACAGTTACATATTTCTTTTCTACCTTCCAACCAAGATGACCAGAACCTTTCTAGGAGCATAGAGCCTAAGGGTCACCCACTATTACAGTAGATACCATGTCATAAAATTCCTTACATAAATTTACTGGGTTTCTGCCCCAAAAGTAGTTAGCTTACTGCTGCTGTTGGAAGACTGTTATAAATCACCATTTCTCTGATGGTTAGAAACGTGCTTTTAGCTTAAAATAGTTGACTTTTTTCATGCTATTTGTTCTTGTGCCAGCATTGTCTTATAGCCTGAATGATGTTTTAGCCCTGCTGGTATTTGGGCATATATTTATAAAGAGTAATCGTATCCTCCTCTCCCCTTTGGCTTTTTTTTTTTTTTTTTTTTCTAGGTTAACCATTTTTAGCTATATTTTTC
>NW_009712154.1:19468-69192 GCF_000703405.1 Apaloderma vittatum
AGGCTAACCATATTGAGCTATATTTGTCTCATCAGTAAAACTGACTCCCCATTCCCATCCTACTAGATCTCTGCACCTGTTCTAGCTTGAGTTCAGCTTTATTAGAGCTGTGGGCGGAGTTCTGCTTGTGGTCCCACCAGGAGTATGTACAGTATGAAAAATACCCTTCCCTGCCCACTGTGGTACTTCACTCAGTGCATCCAGGATTTGTCTCCTCTGTGTCACACCGGCAGCTCGGGTACATTCCTCAGTCCTTTGGCTGCTCCCCTGCCTCTCCTTCCTTCTGCCACATACAGCTGATGAGATGCAAGTGAAAGCAAAATTTCTCTTGGCTGGTATCTAACTGCTCGATTTGGTTCTATTACCATCACCATCGTCAGAAATGAAACCCCGTGATTCTCATGAGTGTATGTAATTTGACAAGCTGGAGCTTTTAGGAAAACATTAGAAATTATGTGACTGTAAAAAAAAATCATGTTCATTATTCATTTTCCAAGGGATGTTTCAGGATGTGATGCAGTTGGCTCTAATCAACATTGACAGATCAAGGTGTTCCCATTACACCAAAAAATCCAGCAGAGATGTTTTGATGATTATGCTGCCAATTCTCATGACTTTTACTGGTGATTTTCCTCAAATCCTTGCTCCTAGAATTTTTATTATACGGTTACATTTTCTGACCTTTTACTGAAGTAGAAGTTTCTAGTCTCAGAGCTACATCTGGAAAGAAGTATGTCGTAAACGCCAAATCCAGAGAACGATGCATATGAACTTAAAAGGAACAGATTAGAAAAAGAAAGCAGATGTAAATCCTAGACTAACAAATTTGCAGAACGTGTATCAATATTGCTAAGCTTTTCTGACTGTTCGGAGTCCTCAGTGCCTTCAAAAGTACATGAAATAGTATTTGAATCAAAAATACTGGTTTTCTACACACTTAACTGAGAGTTGCTTCATGGAGACACATCAAGCCAGCTGTGGTGGTTCCGTTGTGCCCTAGCTGGCTATCTTGCATCAAAATGTCTTGCACTGAGTGCTCAGGTACGCTGCTCTTACTCCCTTGAAAAGGCACAAAGATGGAAGATGGTAATGGTAAAGCAGCTGTGGAAAATGAGGAATACTTAGAATTCCTGGGGTGAATTTAGTCCCTATGAAGAACTAATAATGAGACTGAATCTCGTGGGGCATGCTCTTATCATGAGTCATGAGAAAATGAGATACAGGCTGGCCTCTGCCAATTCCCACTGCAGCATCGCTCAGAGGAGTTGCAGGTGGTGAGAGGGGCTGCATGTGCCAACTTGTGGGCCTCAGTAGGATTCACTAATGAGTTTAAGTCAAGGTTTGAAGGCACGTCTTCAAAGGTGGTGTGTTTAGATTGTGTTGACCCCTTAGTGCTAGCTGTTCTGTACAATGTGCATCCCAAATGTAGGGATTTCCCTGAAAAAAATCAAAGCCCACATTGATGACCAGGGAGGAAGCCTCAGTGTAAGCCTTCACTGCCCTTTTTTTTAAATTCTATTTAACGATGAACTCCCTCCTGTACAGGAGAATGGAGTTTTCTTGCAAAGAAAGACTTCTGCTTGGGATTGTTTCTGCGCTTTCCTTCAATATAAGGTTTCCTGGACAAGCTAAGAGAATACAGGGAATGGAAGGGCAAGAAAGTATTATGGATGGCTTCTTTAAAGCTGGAAAAAGGATTTTTTTCAAATGCAGTTTGAATATTTAATTTGAAATATCATCGAAAGCATGAATACTTAAGTGTTAAGTTTTGCTTTTGTTTTTCTTTGTGCGCTTCACAATTTTTTGCTTTGCTTTTCAGCATTCACTTATTTTGCCCCAGGAACTTGGAGAGAGGGAGAAAACAGATTAAAAATGAAAGAAGCCAGAGGAAGTAAATTTAAATGTGAAACTGAAAACACTGCAAAAATTTTGCATAAGGCTTTCATTTTCAGACACACAGAAATTCACTGACAAAAATCAGTTAAACAAATGAAACAGATCTACATGTGGATTTTCTGTACAAAGAGATTTTATCTGACTAAAACTCCTATCCTACAAATATTTTATTGCCTATTTAGCTTAATACACGTAAATGTTTGTTATTGCCAGAATGGATTAGAAGTTATGTTCAGAGGGCTTCTGTGAAGCTTTCAATTGCTCTATGATCTAACAATAAGAATCTTAAGCCCGGAAGAACCCACTTCTTGTGGTGGCTGGAAAATATGACAATATTGTGGTCTGGCTTTGGATGAATGACTGGAAGATGACAGCCAAGGCCCATAAGTAAATGCTCACACCCAAAGGTTTGCTTTATTTTTTGAGGAGGGCTTAGGGAGCTTGAGGGTACATTTGCTTCCTGAAGACATTGTTTGAATTAAGTAAGTTTAGGAAAATAAGTTGTTTTTACTTGACAAAGAGCGTGTTCTAATCCCAGCCAGGGATAGATTTTCTTTTTTTCATTATTTGCCCACCTTCGTCTATTATTTTCTTCATTTTTTTTTCTTTATTGCTGCCTTTCATACCAAGGTTATTAGGAAATAAAATCAACCCAGCTTTAACCTTCCAAATGAGCAAGGGAGCAGGCTTGTAAAATAACTTGCTCCAGGAGCTGGTTGGTTTGTGTCCATTGGGTGATGCAAAAAGCCAGGACAGAGGAGGAACCTGGTTCGATTACTGGCAGCTGCTGTCCAGCTGCTGTAATTCGGTAATAGCTGGTGACAGGCAGCAACTATAGAAAGTACAAATGATAATTCCTTGGGGAGCTCCAGACATAAATAATTAATCAAAATGAATTTTATAGTAGGGGTCAAAATAAATTGAAGAAAGCCTGAGTGTTAACTCTCTGAGGGAGGAATTGACAGACTGGTTTTGTACAAACTACGCAGGGGGGAAATACAGGCAGATTAGATGTAAATGAAGAATATGACATTGTTTCTATTACCTGGAACCAGAGCAAGAGACACATGAGAAATAAAAAATAGAAAGGATGATTAAGGAAATGTCAGTAACTGAAACTAATGCTGGATAACAGTGCCAGAAAGATGCTGGGTGATGGCAACATCAGAGTGAGTTGTCACAGGCCCATTCTGTGACACAATATATGTAGCCACACAGAGTAGTGCCTTCTTAGTAATCAGCTTGGTAACTTAGCCTTAGTTAGGAGCTGATTAATCTCCCCACAGATATGTCATGTGTTTGAGTAAGGAAATGCTGTCCATCTGTGCGGAAAGGACAGAAGCGCCCATGTGGGACATTGTTGTGGCTCCCAGAGATGACGTCTGCAAGGGACTAACCCGCAGGGTGGCCAAAGCCATTCTCTGCTGACAGTGCCATGGACTAGGTCACCCCGCATCGCCCGGTGCCGTTCTGGGGCTGCATTCCAATGTGAGGGGCTTTGGGTTTCCTACTGAGTGGCTTCTACCTCTAAAAATACCCTCAGCAGCTGATTTTCCAGGAGGAAAGCTGTCATGCCCCACACCTCTCAGAGTTCCCCGAGGAGAAACAGCAGTGCTTCAAGTGAGAAAATTTAGAGGCTCCTTCTCTGGGACTGCTTTTAAAAACATTTAGTGGTGAAGCTCTTTTTGAGCTCGCCTAGCACGAGGTGAGTATTTTTCCACATGCTAGGCCATAATTCTGCAACTGTTTGTGTTTGCCTTAGTTTGTGAACTCTGACTAGTCAAATAACTTCATCTGGACTGAAGAGGGATGATTTTGTCATATTTGAAGAAATGCTGGCTTAGGAATAAGTTGCTATAAGCCTGTGAAAATGGCATGTTGCTTATGTGCAGTGCAGAATTTTCCACCCAGGCTCATATTTTCAAAAATGTCCTCTAATTTAGGATGTCCAAATTTAGTCTCTCAGAGACTGGCTTTCAGAGATATTGCCTGCCCCTAGGTCTGAGCATGGTCTTTATGGTCCCCAGAATAGCTTCTCCAGGCTGATCTGCTTCGCTGACCAGAGAGCAGCCCTCATTTTTTGCTATTCTGGATTCATATTTTGTCATGGTCTGAGAACTGCTGGCTTTCATGTGTAGAATGTTTTCCACACAGCAAGTTTTGTGCTCCCTAAGTGGGAAGCTTTGTTTACTGGAGACTTTGATACTGCCTTACATCAAAGGTCTCCTTCCTATCCAGACACAGAAAAAAAACCCCACCAGACTTTATTTTCCTGTATAATCACTTGCAGCCTGCAACTATGAGAATAAAAGGAGAGACTCAATTATTTTAAAGCAAAAAGGTGTGGGACAAAGATCATTCTTTTTACAAAAGTCCATGAGGCTGGCTGGTACCATCATGTACATGGTGCCATCTGAAAACATTTCAGTTTGATGCACCTTATTCCTTTTTAGCTGAGTAACCCAGAGAAAAATCTCATTTGAACATAATATTAAGGATGGGATGAGGTGAATCAGAAAATAAAACATCTAGAATGTTAATTTTTTTTCGTGTGCTAGTTTCTTGAAAGACGAGGAGTTTGCTGCTTTCTTGCTGTGTTTTTCCCTTGCTTGCATGCCCCTTTTCACACAGAGGTATTTCTCATTTTCTGATCTGATATCAAGTTAAAATGCAATGTTCCTTCTTAGGTGCAGAGGTTTTGCTGTGATTTAGGGAAAAAGGATGTGCATGTGGTAATGTACCAGTTTCCAAAAATAAATAGAAGGATATTTTGGTGAATTGTGCTGATCATAGGATTAATGCTCTCTGTTGTTACTGAATTTGTGCTGGGTGCAGGTAGCATTAAAGGAGGATGAAAAACCACAAGAGACTCTGTGAGGTTTTTATTCTTTAAGACAAAAACGCCTGCCTCTTTCAGTTATACTACAAGTGCCAGAGCCAGATGAGAATAAATGCTCTGTGACCCATAATAGGACCAGGCGGTGGCTGGATGCTGGCATCTTTCCAGACCATTTCTACAGTGGGAACATCTAAGCAACGGCTTTTACTCTGGATGCTTCAAAATTGCTGGTTTTAATCCACTAGATAAAGCACAGGCTTGTAATAGTGTGCACCACTTTCATGGTGATATAGCCTAGAAAATAAGGAAGGAGGAAAATCTGCTACACTGCTTTGCAGAGAGCAAGAGGAGGCTGAGCCCTGTGCAAGGGATCTTGGCTGCCAAAAAGGAGCACATTTTCTGGAGTCAGCAAAGCAACAGAGTGTGAGAAGCAGAGTGCTTACACAAGGTCACTTGCTGGGAACGTACCAGCGAGCTCTTCTCATGCTTTCTTGTGCAACAAACCTGACATTGATTGACAATTTTGCAGATGTATGTGAGGATCAAGAATGGAAACTTTCAGCTCTTACACCACGAGGCAGCACGGTGCCAGCTTTCGCCCATGTCCTGCGATGCCCAGCGGTGTCTGCTGCTGTCTGCGCCCATTAATTCGCTCCCCCTTTGAAGAACAAGGGAGGAGGCTACAAATTTCCGTGCAGCCCTGATGGGGTGGTGGCAGGACCTCACCGTGTAGGGGGCAGGGTCCCCCCAGCTGCTCCCATTGCTGTAAGTCTGATCACAGCTTATGCCACTCTCCTGCTCCTCAGCTTGGCCAGCGAGCCCTCAGGCTAGCGGGCACTGCATCGTCGCCTGTAAATACAGTGAACCAAAACAAGCCGAAGGAACCCAGGAGCCTGAGTCAGAGGAGGAAAAGAGGCGTCCTCTGCATGAGGCCTTGAGTGAGCAGTGGCAGGCAGAGAGATGCTCCCATGGTTGGTGTGAGGCTGGGGAAGGTCCAGCACAGCACTTGGCCCAGTGACGTGGGGGTGGCTGTCCTCCAGCCAGGACCTCCACCACATTTGCAGGGCATCTCTGAGGACATGGGATATGTCCAGTCCACAGTAAAAAACTCCAGATTTTTACAACACAGGCATAGGATTCCCGGCGTGATAGGTTACTCCTAGACTGCAGCTTTTGCTGACAAGGTCAGATTTACCCACAAAACTAGAAAAAATGAGGATCTAAGTCATTTTACCTTTCCCTGGACACTCTCTCCTTTCCTGCCCTCACAGTGGGAAAATAGAGTGCTGCTCTTCTTTTTCAGAGCCAGACACATGAATAACTGCTGGTACTCTGTAGCTGCAGCGGACGATTCATCTTATGGTTTTATGTAGGTCTCCCTTGCTGTCAGCTGTCCGACTTTGAGTTTTGGCCCAGAGATGGCAGGAGGTCCCACCTTCCTCACCGGAGCCTTTGAGCTGAGGTGTCCCAGTACGAGAACTCCTACCAAAAAACACTCCTGCAGAATAAATCCCTCATGGTGCTTTGCTCTCTCTGCTGCGTAGTTAAACAAAGAGATCACAGAATGTTAGGGGTTGGAAGGGATCTCGAAAGATCATCTAGTCCATGTCACAAACCTTTTCCCTGTGTGAGGCTTAAACAAGCTGTGCACTTGCTGATGGTATCTGGACATAACTGGAGGGCAATTTTACTCATCTAATTCTCCAGAGAGAGGTATTTGTTCAATCAGTTGATGTTAAAAATGAACATTTGTTTTGATTTTTTTGTGCACTGAGACCACAACAGCCACTCTACAGAGTGTTTAGTGCTTCCATCATTTTTATGGGTGTTGCTTTTCTCCATTCATTTGCCGAGTTTGGTTAACATTAATTTTCATTATTTCTTTTCATTATTTCCTCTGAAACAGGATTAATCTGTAGCAAATTTTTATATCTAGACTGTACTCCAAGAATGGGGTGTCTGCTTGTTTAGATATGAATGCATTGGCAACATGACACACTGAAACACAATATAATGATGCACTCGTGTGAATTGTTCTCTGTAAAGCTCGTCTAACCCTGTGCTCTCCATATTGATCCTGGGAGTGACAAATTCCATCTGACGAAGGCAGCACTTTACGATATTAAAGTGTAATTTATGAATTCATTTACTGGTGTTCCACAATTGATTTCTTTAAATGTTATGGAGCATATCTGATGCAAATCTCCTGGGATTTGGAACAATATAGTAAAATATCATCAATTCCTAGTTCCCTTTGTAATCATTTAATGAAGGCAGAATGTCCTTTGTTAAATGGGCCCTTTCATCCTCTGAGTGAAGTAGGTGCAATTATAATTAAACTTTCGTTTAGAATTGGAACTAAATTAAAACCATATAAATAACTGAATCTTCAAGATTGCTATTCCTAATTAATAAGGTAACCACTTTTGCTGGAATAGACTTTTTATGATACATTAATAACTCCCAATTCCTATTACATATTTATCTAAGGCAATACATTATATTTCAAATGTTTAACAGCAAAATCCCATAAGGAAGGATCTAATAAAGTACTCTATTAGATATCAAGTAGTTTTAACTGTACTACAGATTATCTTAGTGTCTCCTGCTGCTACTGAAAGACGAGACAATAAAATCCACATTGTGATGTGACCCAACATTTTATCTGAAACTGGGTGAGTTTCTTGGAGTGCCATGCAGAATGCTAGCATGTTGGCTTGGGGGACCTGAATACACACACACACACACATGCCCATCAAATAGCATCATTTCATTGCGCTTTTTTCACCCTCCAGGTCTAGTTTGATATTCACTTCAGAGGCTTTGCAAGTCATTCTTCAAAATAGTCAGTGCCTAGGGTGTAGGATTTAAAATGCATTTCAGAGTATTAAAGCATAACTGTAATGTCTTATACTGAACCCTGTGTAAGTATTTATCTGTTAAATCAGAATCCTCTACAGATAACACACTCAGCATTTGCTTATTTTCAGTGTGGAAAGAAAATACGTCATGTGAAACTACAGCTATGCAACATCCAACTACTCTTACTTACTTCATCATCTCTGTAGTACGGCCACCAGCTTTGGAGTCCATGGTGTTCACTGCCCCAGGGTGACAAGACGGGATGAGAGCTTGGATGGCCTCCACTTGCAGCCCTCCAAGCCCAAGCACTTACCTTCAGCTTCCCTGAGTCCTGCCAAACCCAGCTAGGGTGACCTGATTGCAGGTCACTCCAAGTGACTTTGGCTTCTCTAATGTAAGTACATACCAGGCTGTGTCAAAAGCGAATATGTAAAACAACAGCAGAAGACACGAAAATAATCATCAGTAGGATCTAATGGTAAACAGTAAATATAATCATTTCCTAGGAGAGAACAAGAAAAGGGAAAGCAAAATTAAGGAAGGTGTTAACTGCTTTTTAAAGATGTTTAGGTGATAAGGCTAGTACAAAAAAACCTCATACGGGATATAATTCTCTACTGGAAAGCAGCAATTTTGGACACCTTTCAATCATTATCGAGCTGCTCATTACTATCATGTATAAAATGAAGCACAGTTATTCTATCGAGCATTGTACAATTTAAGTAACTACACGTTTGCAATCTGCCTTGATATTTTTGCATGAGAAATGTTTTAAAATATTAGACAGTGAACACCAATAAAACAATAGGCCTCTCTGATTTGCTGAAATGTACAGAAGTATAGAATTTTCATGCCAGAATATATCTATCAAAGTGGTTCTTCACCACGCTCAGAGCTTCTTATAGGTAGATACAACTAGTACAACATGAACCCAATGTCATTAACAACAAATCCAAGAAAACCAAAATTCGATGACCTTTTGTTGCTGTGAATTCCTACTTATGCTCAGGATATCTTGCGTTCTGAAGAAACTAAATGGAAACAAGCTTCTAGGAATGACACCAAATGAAGTTAATTTTCTTAATTTAATTTATCAGTTTTAAATAAGTGAACTGTAAATCTGCCTCATGGATTGATATAATTTAAGATTGATTTAGTTTAATGAAAATATTCATAGTGAATAATGAGTGGAATTGGAGCAGTATATGAGACAGTGGCACAGAGCAACTCTTGTTCTTAGGACTCCTTAATTGCAGAAAAAAAATATTTCTCTCAGCCTTTGAGCACTGCAGTCATTTTAGCAACTGAGCTAGATCTTTTGAGGGTGGTGAGTGCAGAAAAACAATGTTGTGGTTTGTTTTAACTGCTCAGATCAAGGTCCCAGTTAGCTTTCTGGCACAGATGTGCTGTAATGGATTTCATCATCTAAGGGTTGTTCACACTGTGTTTTGTAATCAAGGCATTTAGTAACTGTAACTCAGTGAGTCTGGTACATAATTTCACATGTGTTGTTGTAACACTTGCATTGCTGATCCTTAACTTTGGAGGTGAGAAGTATTGGCCATGAGGAGGGGAGAAAAGTGGGCAGTGGGCATAAAAAAATCCCTTTGGTCAAAACCAAGTAGTATTTTGCAGAGCTTTCTGCATGGATGTTCCTCCATGACTATAAGTTATCATGTTTGTATGCAGAAGCTTCAGTCAACTCTATTTTTTTTTCTTTTTAAACTTTAAAAATAAATCCTAACCATCCTTTCAGTCTCTCTAACTATGTGCAACACAGACTTTGTACTGAAGGTGCACGTTGTCTCTCTGCTGCTCACCCTTTGCAAACAGCAAGAGAGGTCATGCTGAGATGCACATGGGCTTTTAAAAAAAATTTTACCATGTTTTCCTCTAACATGGGACATTCCCAGCCCCTCATCTCCCTATCTCTCTTTATTGTGGAAAATGGCAAAAAATCAGTGCCCGTTTTATGTTCCCTTAACTCTTTTCCAAACTAAGTAGTTCATGATGCTGTTTTTCCAGAGGTGTTGAGGAACCACATTTTGGCAGAATTTGTGCTTCGTCAACTTTTGTGACAAGCAGACACCTCAGACTGGGAATGGGAGATGTATCCCCTGGTTTGGAGGGTGGCTTGTTAAATCTTCTCTTACGTGGAGTCTCATCTCAGCATCCCAAATGTGGTAACTGAAGTAATTTCTTCCTTTTGGTACCCTCTCCTTCCTATCCCCTTTTTTAATGAGATGCAATGACTTACATGATCAATACAACATTGAAGGCACCATCCGATCAGCATCCTCACTCTGTAATAGTATATTTTGAAAAATTTAATTCTGGATTCTCCATCCCAGCATAACTTGTATTTGTATAAAAGGATTACAGAATAACAGAATAATTTCTATTGGATTGGATCTTGGTAGATCATCTGAGCCAATTCCCTGCTTAGAGCTGGGCTATCTTAGATCACATTGCTCAAGGCTGGTTTTGTTGGGTTTTGAATATCTTCAAGGACGAAGACTCCACAGCCTTTCTGGACACCTGGTCCAGTGTTTGTTCATCCTAGTGTTGATTTTTTTTTCCTAATGTCTAATTGGAATTTCTTTTGATGAAACTCATGTCCACTGTTGGGATATACTTGCTAGATGAAAGAGCTTCATGCAATGTCATATCAAGCTCCATTTTTGCTGTATCTGTACTGGTGATATTGGAAGTTGTAGGGCTACTTGGACTATTTGAAATCAGCTGTTGGTCTCAGTCCAGTAATAGCACCTGTTTCACAGAGCTGCCCAGGTCATTTGAACAGCTTGTCAACCTTTCTATCAGACTGAATGAAGAAGATAAAGACTTGAAGGACAGACAAAACCGTACTCTTCATGCCCAATAGAGCTCTTTCCCGACCGGCTTGAAGGATACTTGCCACAGCCACCAGTGTTCTGCTGGTATCTGCCCTGAGTTTCACCTCTTGCTAAGGAGAGGGGTGCTGTTTGCCAGTGCGGTCATTGCAGCACCTTCTGTGGACACCAGAGGCTGGCTCTCTGCCCTCACCAAGCTCCAGTGACTGCTGCCAAGCTGGTGCTCCACAACACGACCTGTTCTGCCAGCCCATCTGTCTCCTCCATCATGCCCAGCGCTAGCCCTAAGCTAGCTTGACATTGGCAGGACATTCCCCACCTCTGTGCAGTGAAGGGAATGGAGCAGTTGCAGTCCCAGTGTGAAACCTGTCTACCCACCAGCCCACCTTCTGCAAAGCAGGGGTATTCTGGTTTGCTCTTCTGAGGACTGCCAGAAATAACAGACCATCGGATCCCATCCCATTTTACCTATTGCACACACGTCATCTTGCAGATTATTGTAGGGTGGACCTGCCTTCTGGCCTGGATTTTATCTCAATATTTTGACCTTAACATCTGGACACACAGGGTCCCTACAGAGTCCCCAGCTACCAGTGCAGACTCTGCAGTCCAACTGTGTTCAACTCCAGTCATAATTTATTTTTATTTTGCCATAACAGAGCTGGTTCTTATTTCTTTGGCTTTTAACTTCCTTCCTTGTCTTGATGAGACAAGATGCAAAAGAAGAAACACAAGGGATGGGACACCATCATGGTAGCATAGTAATATAAAAATACCTTTAGGAAATATTCAAGGACTGTGAGAAGGTAGTGTGCCAGCAGCCACTGCAGTGTATGAGACACGTCGGGACATTGTTGCTCACTAAATGTTCAGTGCCTATACAGAAAAAAATAAATCCAGCAAAGATAAACTTTTTATCCAGAATAAATTGAGGCTGACCAGAGAGATTTTCGTCTGTAAAGCTCTCACCCGTAAGGCCCTGATCCTGGACAATTGCTTAGGGAAAGCTCTGACAGCACAGGCTGTTTGTACTGAAGGTGCAGGATGTCTCTCTGCTGCTTGGTCTTTGCAGAAGGGTGTCCCATCTTTCCCAAACCTGCTTATTCCAGCATGAGGAAGTGGTCTTTGGAGGTTGTCTTGGGACACTTTCCCTCCTCTGGATCCTTTTAAAAACCTCTCTTGGTAAGCATCCTTGGGGTCTAAACCAATTTTATTTGTGTTCATCACTGAAGACTGAGACAGAGACAGAAAGTCTCCTTTATTTCAGGCATTCCCATTGTCACAGGCCTGTCTTTAAAGGCCAGAGAAACTGCTGCTGCTTTGTCAACCTCCAATCCACAAAATGTTCAGAGCAATTTTTTTCTCAGTTAGAAGTAGGGGATTTGGGGTAGGGGATTGTTCTCCCCTTACTAAGTGTGATGTTTTCTGTTAACAGGGGGGACATATAACTGGAGGTAGGTTTTCTGAAGTCTGGTTTGATTGTTAGGTTTGTTTCTTTAAAAAAAACCAAACAACACACAACCACAAACAGAAACTACTCTGACAGATAAATATATGGCTAATCGTGCTTGGTGGCTACTGGAGTTGTCTTCTACTTCTTTACTTCAGCTAATGCTTTTCCATCTCTTCCCTTTCCCACCCTCTGTACCCTCTAATCCTGTACCTTCCGCCTTCTAACAGTTAACCAAGTCTAAATCCAAAACTGAAATGGCAACCCTGTATGCACTAGCAGAGATGGACAGTCCTCAGGGCAGCAAGGGCACGAGAAAGTCAGAGCACTCTTTTCCCTGAAATGCTTCTTGTATTAGGGGAAGGAAGAAAAACATGATGGTTTGCCATGTCTTGGCTGGGTTTTTTAGCTCAGGCCTCCTGCATGCCTCTGAAACACTGAAGAGCATTCTGGACATCTTGGCCGTGCTGCCAGACCTTGGCTTCGATGTAACTGGTCTGACTTCCAGCACACTTGGAACATATGCTGACTTCAAGGGCGTTGGTAGGCTGAAAATCCAGCTGCACTGCTGAAGCTTAAACACAGTCTCAGGAATCCAACTTAAGCTTTGATATTTTTTTGCAGAAGTATGCCTTCAGTCAACAAAGCGATACACGACTTGGCCTGGCTTTCCTTCAAAAGCCAGGAGCGCATTATACAACTCATGCAATCTCTGCTCTGCTGTGAGCCTGCCTTCAGAAGACTGTGGCTTTCTCAGATAAATGGAGCCTTATCTAATTAGTTACTTATATATCAACAGTCCCCATAGAGTGCTGAATGCTGCAAAATTTTATCATAGGTGTAAGAAGGAAATTAAGCTTCATGCTTTGAAATGGAAGAAAGTATTAACAATTCTGGCAATAACTTGTTTACTGCTACGTCCCTTCACATAGACTCTCTTTGTGATCTCGTTTGACCCCTAGGCTGAGCTCTGGAAAATAAGTGCAGAAATACCAACTGTGCATTTTTTTCAGAGCCTCATACCTTCCAGCTCCTCATTGGGCCCCCTCGCAATAGGGGTGCAGCCCAGATAAACCGAAGAGCCAAAGCTCAGCTTGGAGCAGTCCCCCACTGGGAAGGAGCCAGTGAGAGATGAATTGTAGCCCTTTCACAGCTTCTGCGATCTGCCCGACGCAGTCCAGACAGCTGTCTGCTGCAGATTTGATTGAGTTCACCGAAGACCTCTGCAAGCTACTCATTTTAGATGCTGGTCCAAAGGGCAAAGGCTCTCTCTCCTGTCTGCAATCCAGTCTGCCACTTAACCATTTCTCCCCTTTCTTTAAAGGTCAGAATTAAATGGATATCTCTTTACCACTTTACAGACAAATAATTTGATAAGTGAGGGCTCAGCAGCCGTGGGGATGAATACAGAATGTGGTAAATATCCTGACAGATGAAATATTTAAAATAGAGGATTGTGCTTGTAATACAGAAGAGGAGGTGAATTTCTGGTTGTTCAATTTGGCAGGGGCGGCTCTCTTTCAGTTATTATCTTCCATGCTGAATGAGCACTGACATAAATAGTCAAGCTGCAAAACACGTGGAGATTATTAGTATTCAGTAAATATATATGCTTGCAGTTCTCTAGCCCTGGAAACGTGCAGTGAAATGATTCCCTTTGCCCAAAGGAGGCTTCTGCGTCTGTGCTGACAGCCAGAGCCAGGGGTGAGGTCAAGTTATCGTTTAGAGCCAGCCTGCTCCCCTCAGTGATGAAGGGAGAAACCAGGGACACAAGATCCTTTTCCCCTGAAAAGGATCCTTGCAGGTAGCCAGAAAAATCATGGTTCCTGCTCTCAAATAAGTATGTGTTCCCTCTGTATTTCCACGGAGATCTGGGTATCCATGGATAGCAGCGAGGAAAGCAAGAGGCTGGCTCTTTGTCAGAGCCACTCAGCAATGTTCAAGAAACCTGATCAAGTGGGTCCAGAGGAGGCCACAAAGATAGTCAGCATTGGGGCTGTTCAGTGTGGAGAAGGGTTTGGGGACACATTATAGCAGCCTTCCAGCACTTAAAGGGGGCCTCCAGGAAAGATGGAGAGGGACTCAGTACCAGGGAGTGCAGTGATAGGACAAGGGTAACAGTTTCAGACTGAGAGAGGGTAGATTTAGATCTGAGGTAAGGAAGAGATTCTTTATTGGGATGGTGGTGGGGCACTGGAACAGGTTGCCCAGGGAAGTCAAGGATCTATCCCTGGAAGTGTTCAAGGCCAAGCTGGATGAGGCTTTGAGCAACCTGGTCTAGTGGGAGGTGTCTCTGCCCATGGCAGGAGGGCTGGAACTAGATGATCTTCAAGGTCCCTTCCAACAGAAACCATTCTATGTTTCTATGATTCTATGAAACGTGTCAGCAAACCTCTGCCAAAACACAACCAGAAACTCAGCTGCCTTCTTGCCAGGTTGCCTTGGGTCTCCTAGGATCCTGCATTTTGAAAGAAAGAGGAAATAAAATTGAATTAACAAAAATTAAAATTGACAAAATCGTTTTTGTAAATCTAGTGAAACACATCGGTGTGTACATTAATTGGCTAATGCTGACACAAACACACCTGGGTCTCACTGATTCTGGGGTGTTGATAAACTTGCTCAAGCCAGCGGCATGTCCATCCTGTCGTACTGCTTCCAGAGCAGACCTTGAGATGAAAGCATTTGCCCTTCCTCTCCCTCCTCAGCTTCCTGGAAGGTGATAAAGAGGGAAGTTCAACATCTTTCCTCATTCTTTCACTTACTGGAAGACTTCTGCTAGTCGTTGTTATTTCTATGTGAAAATGCTTGCTTTCATTCAGGGCTGTATATCGGTGGGTCACTTCAGTCAGCCTCTGCACTAAACCATATTTATTGCATTCAGTCATATTACAATTGATTGTACCCTGCCATTCCTCATCTTTATAACAACAATAAACCCTTAAAATTAAAGCAATTTCATTTTGGTTAGAAAAATGTAATAAGCCCTTGAGTGAGCCTCTAAAAGGTCACAGTTGTTTAAAATAAATATTAAAATCAGTACATGTTCATGGTGAATTCTGATGAGAAATCTTTATTAAAAACTGGTCTTATTTTTTTAATGAGTATTTGTGAACCAAAACATTGAGGGTCTTTGTGTATATATACATGAGTGTACACATATATGCCATTGGCACATGGCAGTGTTGGTTGTGATTCCAAATTCTGAGGTCTTTCACAGACTCTAGTTAAAGGTAACATAACTTCTTCATATGAGTTATATTCAAATTAGCAAGATGATGTAAAAAGTGAGGGGAATTTTTTTCATAAACCTAATTACTAGAAATGTACTACTAGCAATATTTTCACTTAATGGTACTTACCTGAAGCCAGTCATGGCAGAGGCCTTGTTGTGCGGTGCTGTATGTAGAAAATCATAATCTCGATCCTCAAGTACTTGTGATGTGCAAAACAAAAGCAAGCAGAAATAGGGGCAGTGGGAACCCTCTTTTCCTCTCATGGAAGTAGAAGCACCAGCTCACTGCATGAGTGTCCTTCCTCAGATTGTTTCTTCTGGATAGTTTGTGGGGAAAGTAAGATTTGGAGTTGAGTGGGTGAAAGTTGCTTCTGTGAGTGCTGAAAGAAATTTTACTGACAATAAGTGGAGAAGTGGAATGGGTCCTCAACTACTGAAGTGCTGTATGTTAAAACATGTAACAAATCCCAAAAGTTTTTCTTCCTAAGTAGCATTTATTTATCTTTGCATATGTCTTAGCTTGCACAGTGAGATTACCACCACTCAGCCTCTCTGCTTGGTTACAAGCAATGAATTTCTGCTTCTTACAACAGCTCCTGTGTATTTCATGCAGATCCCTCTGCCAGGCTGTGCCAGGTATGCTGGTGGCACTCCAGGGGTGAGCTAGCAGTTTAGTGTGGCTTGACAAGCTTCAGAAATGTTGTGCCTCTTTACCCCTGCTTGATTTACAGTGCCAGGGCTGTGTTGTGCTCAGGTTATATTTTATTTTCTCATTGTCCAGTGATATCCAATGATAGGACAAGGGGCAACAGATACAAGCTGAGGCACGGGAGGTTCCAGAAAAGCATTAGGACAAACTTTTTTTCCTGAGAGGGTGACAGAGCACTGGCACAGGCTGCCCAGGGAGGTTGTGGAGTCTCCTTCTCTTGGAGACACTCAAAACCTGCCTGGACGTGTTCCTGTGTGACCTACTGTAGGTGATCCTGCTCTAGCAGGGGGGCTGGACTAGATGATCTTTCGAGGTCCCTTCCAGTCCCTGACATTCTGTGATTCTGTGATTCTGTGTGATTCTGTGATTTCTATTCAGCAGCCTCAGATACTTCCCACTGAAACTGCTCTTTCTCTTGCATTTCTTTGCTCAGAACGGCATTTAAAGAATGACTTTGCTTATCTTCCTTTTTTTGATATCCTTTCTGTTCCTGCCATAGTGTTAACTTGTGACTCAGTTTACGCAATATAATGAGGGTTATCATTTGGGTGATTACATTGCTATGTTCAAACACCCTATTTGAGCTTATTACCTATTGGAACAAACTGTGCGGTTGCTGACATTTTCACAGTGGCTCCTGTAAAATCACCTGGGTCCTCCTGGGTTTCTGATCTTCTCAGTCTGTGGACTATGGGTTATACGTTCAGAACATGCATTTTGTTGCAGGCGGAATAAGGACATTATTCTGTTTCTCACAGCCTTTCGAGAACTTGTCCAGAAAAACCTTTGCCTTGCAGGAGCTGAGGTTATGGCGTGGAATGATCAGCACGCAAGCTATGGCACATGTTGTGCTGTACACGCCATTACCTGCTCCACATCTTAAATTACAGAGCGGAAATCAGTCTTGTAATCAGCCCCTGAGTATACTATTTGCTGTTGTTACGTGTGCTGAAGGAGGAGAGCATCTGCTTCTTCTTTTTAAACACTCATTTATGAAACTAGTCTATCTGCCAAGAATATAAGGAAAAGACTGTTTGTATCCCAGAAAGAGAAAACTGGACTGGGACATATATCTAAGGTTCGTGTCAGGTGTGGGATCATCCTGGAGATGGGGAAATACGGCTTCAAGGCCAGTCCCCTGGGGACGGGTTTCCTCTACCCTCCCACAAGTTCAGAGAAACCTTCATCTTCTTTGAAGCCCTTCCTGTGCAGGGACTTGTTGCTGAGGAGCAGCAAGTGCTGGACCCATCAGCACTGGTCTTCTGCAGCTTTTGGCTACCTTGCTTGTTGTCCTTTCTAAGGAACCTTTTCACTGTGATTTTCTTGCTCTGCTTCTGCCCCCAGAACAGCCCTTGAACTTTCAGTAGTAACTTGATGGGTCTCCGGGGTCTTTGAGTTGAAAGAGAAAAGCTGATACTTCCTTCTTCGTAATTTCCACATCCCCTCTCCTCGAAGTTGAGGAGAGCCCAGGAACCTGGCAAGGAGGAATGAACCATCCACTACAACAGCTTTAATCTGCATTTTCTTTCTGGGAAAACAATCCTGGGCAAGGGCATCCTGAGCGTTTCTCTTCAGAGTGCAACAGTCTCACTCTTTTTGTATTATTCAGTTGAAATTTTAAAGCAATTAATCCTCTCCCTGGAGCATTAATAATTGTTTGGGATTTCATTTAAAAAAAAATAAATAGAATAATGGCAAGCTAGAACATCCAAATAACTCCTAAATTAGTACAGCTGGTGCCAAGTGTATCAGCACTAAGCCAAAAATCCAGAGCCTTGGACAACAGATTGTTCCGCCAGTTGATGTATATTCATTAATTGGTATGGGAGTAGGGGAGGAACAATGCACAAATGGAAGTGAATTCTTGTTTTCAGTTTATGTATACAAATATTAAAATGGAGCTGGTTTTGTTTCATTGTTAAATTCCAGACTTTTTTTCAAAAACGCACTCTTAGTCCCAGTGCACAGTTGGAGAAACAATAGCTAACTTAATTTATCATCTTTTGCATGCACAGCTGTGGATGGGAAGGAAAGCTGTGTTTTTGGCATTCAAGACCTTCACGACTGAGCTTTGCTAGCTGTGAGCCTTTTTAAGAAGACTGCTTGGTTACTAAACTTTGCGTGAGGAAATTCAGAGCTCCTCGAAAGCTGGAAAGGTTGAGTTCACAGCTCAAATTCTGTTCCAACCTAGGGGCTGGCTCCCTGTGTGTTGTCCTCTGCGTTGCTTAGCAGTGCCTGTCTTTCACAACATTTAATCGCAGGCTTGCAAGACCACATGGAGAGCGGGCTACAAATAGCAGCTTGCAGGGAAAAGTCAGCCTCAGGAGGGTTTCCCCTACTTTCTGAAAGCCATCACTGAACAGTGACACCAACTTTTTATTTAGCAGTTGTCCATCTCCTGTGAACTTTAAGTTAAAGCCACCTAATTAAATGCCTTTCTGAATGTCATTTTACTACTAATCTTGGTTTAAGGGATAAAAGAATAAAAATGGAACAGTGTGTGGTTTGTCACTCATTAAAAGGGTGATGGGTGGCTCATCTTTTAACTTGAAGTTGGCCATAAATCATCAAATCCATGTGAACTCAGCAAAGTGCAGGCGCTAGTGTATAATCCAGCTGCCAGCCTACACCAGTGCGTGTGTAGAAGTGCTTGTTCTCTACTCTTTTGTGATTTTTCTATTCAGGAAAGTGTCAGAGGAGGAAATAATGGGAGGGATTCATATTTCTGCAGCCCTTCTTTTGGATATGTTGCAGGAGGAAGACCCTGGAGGTGGGAAGTTTATGGCAGGGAGGCTGATACTAGATGATTTTTAAGGACCCTTCCAACCCAAACCATTCTAGGAGTCTAAGATCTTATGAAAAATCTGTTTTCCAAACCTTTCCCAGTCCTGTCACATGTGAGTACAAGAGAGGCACCAGAGAGAGCAAATAGGAGGGGGAAATTGGTCAGTGAAAGGAGCATTATAATTTCTGATACAGAGCATCAGGATGGTCAGTGCACAGCGGAGACAGGAGAAGGAAAAGAAGGAAGGAATAAGGGGGAAGGTGACATGCTTTGGTGTGATCACGCAGCTAGTCTGCAATCCTGATACATGAGCCCTGTTTTATGGCAGGCTGTCATGCAATATATATTTACCATAGCCTCTTCAGAGAAAGGGGAGTTAACCATCAGTCTGTCACATTTCCTCAGCATATGGTTTTCGGGCTAGGTGTTTGTTTCTACAGCGGTGCAGCTCAGGGCTCAGTGCTGGCACCCACCCCACAGGACCCATGTGGGGAGACCTGGGCAGCACATCACCCCATGGGAGCACCAGCCTCTGCCCTATTGGAAGCCAGGGCTTCAGGTAGGTAATGTAATTTGCTAACTGGAAGAAGTACTTTCCATGAGTGTGTTTACAGCACTCTGGCAGAGCATGTGCTGCTGCTGTATTTGAACTGCTCGTTGACCTGAGCATGCAGGCTCCTGCCGGCTGAAGCTGAATGCCGTGGGGATGCCATCGGTGGCGATGCCATCTCCAGGGTTGCTGCTTGCAGAAGCACCTTGGCCAGCACGGGCTGTCCCAGCAGACCTGGAAAACCTCTGACAGTGTCTGTGAGAGGAACCCATGGCAGCTCAACGAGGATGGATGCGGAGTGTGATGAGCAGTCCTTGAAAGTAGTAGCCCACAACAGAGTAGAAGTAGTGGTACAAAAAAAGAGCAGGGACTGGTTTGGATGCTGAGGGTCGGTGATGAGAGAAACACAAGCATGAATTTCATGCTGATTTTTTTCTGCTTTGAATATCACTGAAGCATCTTGCATGCTGCCACAAAAGGAAATGTTCAGTTTCTAGGGAACAGCAACTACCAGCTCAGTTGTGCTCAGGGTTTTACAACTGCAAGCTTTGGAAAGTAAGCAGTACACCCAGCTAAAAACTGCACCTGGCTGAAGGCTGAGTGAAATAAATGCTGAAATGGCTATTTAAGCCTGAAAATCCATGGTAGGATCAAGATCACCAAAGACATGGTAGTGCTGTCTGCAGGTAGCTTTTTCTGAGCTTGCTTCTCTCTAGAACCTACATTTGTTAGCCAAAATTACTGTAACATGAACAGCAAGAAGTAGTTGTGTTGTGTGGGACGCAGCAGACTAGAACTGAAAAGCTGAGTAGGGGACCTGCACATTTTCCTTTAAAGCTTTTTCATCATAAGTGGAGCCCTTTGGGGAAAAAAACCCCAAACAACACCCAACCCAACAAGCAGTTCACATTTTAGGTTATTCTTTTTTAACATCCTAGAGAGTATTTCTGCTACAAAGATTCCCAGAGCTGTGTCCTGATCTCCTCTCAGGGATATTAGCCCAGGCTTTAAAGGAGAACAGATGAGTTCTTTCTTAATTGTTTTTTAATTGTGATCTCTTTTTAAACTGTTTTAAATGCTGCTTTGTTTGTGGCAAAGAGGACCACTTCTTCTGTTCCCACCCAGGGAACGACAGCACTGTGCAAAGAAGCAAGAAAACACATTATTGTATTCTAGTACAATGTATCCATTAGAGAGGGTTTGGAGTCACCAGTTTCCCCTTGAGATTGAAAAAAAAAATAAAATAGGGATGAAAGACCAACTTCTGGGACCCTGACATTTGCCGTAGGGCTCTCTGGGGTGCAGGCTGTGCAGTGGGCACACTGTGGTAGCACTGTGCCCAGGAGCATCCCTTCACCTCCCAGCTCAGTGGGCTTCCCTCGGTGCAGCAAATATTTGTCTGTCTTCTGTGGCAGGGGGTTGTGAAGAGGCACTGGAAGATTATTGCCTTGGGCATAACTACTCGGCAAAGCAAGCAGGTTTCCTGCCCATGCAAAAAAAAACCAAACCAAAACAAAAGAGCTCATTTTAATTGCTGTATACAACCGTGCAGGTAAAATAAGTTAGCAGTGCTTGGCAATGCTTGGTGCATGGAGGGAGCCAGGTAGGAGGGACCTGTCTCCTAGTGACTACATGTCCTTAAGCTTTCTGCAGGTGTTCAGAAGATTTTCCTCAAGGTTTTCCCTCTACCCTAATGCAAAAGTATCAGGAGAGCCAAAAAAATTCAAGGACTCTCTGCACAAGACTCTACGTGTTAGAATTCACTCTCACAAAGAGAAAAATACTACTTCAGAATTGCTGGGAGTTCAAACTGTCCTATAATAATATTCAAAAATGTGATTTTTTTTTTTTCCCTAGAGTTTTCTATCCTTGTGCTACTTTTTGCTGCTTACCAAACAATCGCTTCTGCACATGTCGGTCTGTGCAAGGACGTGTGTGACTCAGTGTCTTGAGGAGCTTTGGGTCCGCGTGATGTCTGCGACTAAGTGGTTGGTGGGGACTTGTGAAAGGTCCCAGCCTAAGGTCTGGCATGTGGGTTGTATCTGAGTTGTGTGACATTCTCTAAAGGTTATTTGAATATTGTCACACTTCATTATCTTTATCTGGTTTTGTACCAATCTTGTATTTGCAATTATCCGTCTCCTCAATCAGTCATTGCATTTTCACCTTCGGATCGTCTTGGCATGACTAAAATGTAACATGAACCTGTGAGCCCACTACTCGCCTTTTTCTTCTCCCATTTGATCATGGACTCTGACTTATGTTTAGCTAGGTTTTAATTTAAGTTCTATCCTGCTGCCATCAGGAAAATGCCTTCTTGACTGCAATACAGTTTTTCTGATCTGCCTGTCACTTCCTGAGCCAATCTTTAGCAAATTGCTTATATTTTTGTTCTTGTAGCTAGTGGATGTACCACCAATTTAAGTTGCTTTTGCCCATGTTTTATGTGACATGAACAGCTTGCCTAGTCTGTGAAAAACAGTTTTAATAGGTTTGTGCCACACTGTGAAAAACATATAAGAATGTACTTTTAAAACTGAACCAAATAAAGCTAAAACTCCTCATTTAAGTAATAATTTACCTTTGCTGCCATGCAATTACACTGATTCATCTACTAAAACATAGATTAAAAATAGTGTTCTGGTACTTTGAGCAGAGTCCCTCAGTTGTGTTGGGATTTTTGCATATGATAAGGTTATTACATCTGATAAATGTCATATCTGTAGCTTGAAATAGAAGAAAGAGTGCTGTATTCATACCAGTTCTCTTCAGGGAGAAGAATAGAATAAGCAAAAATTCCATATTACTTTATATTTCATTTGGTTGCATCATTGGTATTTATACCAACGCCTTAAGCTTATCTCCAAGTCACTTTTATTAAAGCCACTTTCAAGATCACCCTAATAAATGTCAGTCGTTTTATTTACCCTTCCTCTGAAGCAAAAGTTAATTGTGATGGTCATGAAAGTTATATAAATCTGTGAGCAAAAGCAAAAAATTCTGGTTTTTTTAATATCAATAGCCATGAGAAGGTTTACTTTTGAATGAGGTTTAGAAAAAAAAAATCTGAAAATTAAATTTCACACAAAAAAGCTTGCCACAACTAAGAAACAAACATTTACCCTTGGGAGTTTCTTTGTTGGAAAGATCCTTCCAGCCAGCCCTAGCTCTTTTTCTCTGTGGCACTATTGCCAATGCGCCACAGCAGTACTCTACAAATGGCAGGAGGTTCTTTTTAAAAGCAGGACTGTTGTGTGATATGAGTACTCAGGGTTCACATTTCCAGATTTTCCTAGCTCTCCTGAGGACAGTGGTTTTCTTGCTTTTCCAATGGCAAGAGCAGCGTGCTGGCTTCCCAGGGCGTTCGTCTGTGCCAAGAGGGAGTGGAACCACCCTGGTTTACAGCCCAGGCCAGCCTGCCCTCGCACTTTCTCTGAACCCTTAGTTACGTACGTAATTTCCTTCAACTGCTGTTTGCGTAAGGCTTTGCATGCATTTGGTATTGGCTTTGAATCACAGAATCATAGAATCATTTAGGGTGGAAAAGACCTTTAAGATCGAGTTCAAGGATTAACGCAGCAGTGCCAAGACTGCCACTAAACCATGTCCCTAAGCACCTCATCTCATCTACACGTCTTTTAAAGACCTCTAGGGATGGTGACTCCGCAGCTTCCCAGGGCAGCCTGTTCCAGTCCTTGACAACCCTTGCGGTGAAGAAATTTTTCTAATATCCAGTCTAAACCTCCCCTGGCACAATGTGACCCCATATCCTCCTCTCCTATTGCTTGTTACTTGGGACAAGAGACTGACCTCCACCTTGCTAAAACCTCCTTTCAGGTAGTTGTAGAGGGCCGTAAGTTCTCCCCTCAGCCTCCTTTTCTCCAAAGAGTCGCAGTTCCCTCAGCCGCTCCTCATAAGGCTTGTTCTTCAGGCCCTTCACCAGCTTCGTTGCCCGTCCCTGGACATGCTCCAGCACCTCAATGTCTATCTTGCAGTGAGGGCCCTAACACTGAACATGGTATTTGAGGTGTGACGTCACCAGTGCTGAGTACAGGGGGACGATCACTTCCCTAGTCCTCCTCCTGCCCACTGCGACACAGCACTTATCGTTTCAGATGAAACTGGAGAACCATTTGCCAGCTCCCAGCGCCACTCTGCTGAGGGCTCGGGCTCTGCCCCACTGGCCAGCCTCTCAGCTGGGAAGACCATCCCTGCTCCCGTGTCACGGACATCACGTGTAGGCTCCCCAGTCATCCTTGAGCTCTGCTGGAAGACTGTCCTTTGATATCTTGGTTATAAAGAGAAGATTAAGCCTTTTGAGAGAGAGACATTGTTTGTTTATGGGGCTGAGGCAAGCTTATTAAGGCTCTTAAGCTCATGTATGAGGCAGCAAGATGATAACTTTCACTGAGATTAGATTTAAGTCATGTATGTTTGCAAATCCAAAACTGCAGCAAGCTACAGTTATCATTTTTGATGGCAAAGGTGATTGACTTGGTTAGAATATGGGAGCAATTTTAAATTTTTCCTACCTGCAAACAAGCAGTTAGTATAATTCCCTGAGCTCCATCTCCTTACATAAATAAGAGTGCATCATATCAGACATACACGCAGCTGCTACTTGTGTTCCCTCTGAACACAAGAATGAAAAATGAGTTCTTGTAGCAAAAAAACATACAGTCCTGTACTCCATTTAGTAAAAAGCAGGGACCATTTGTAGATATGCTGCTTCAAAGTCCAGAGAGAGACAAATGTGATCTGCTGTTTTTACCCCAAAATAGTATTACAGAGTCACTCCAGCAGGGAAGATGCCTCATCCCGCCAGCTGCTGTGATGGGCTTCATTCTGGGACAGGTTTTGAACTGGTGGTACTGTGGGTGTGGGGGAAGGGAACCTGAGTAATTAATGTTTTACTGTATGGGCTGAAACCCAGAGGGTGAAAGTCCAAGCAAGTCAGCTTGTAGCTTCCTGGTCTCCTCAGATGGCTTTTCCATGATGCAAATGAAGCCTGTTGGCAAACACGGGAAGGAAAATGTACACTGCCTGGTCCCATGCTTTAACCTGTATCAAAATGTGGGTGTCCCCAGTGTGTGACCAAGGCCTCTCCCACAAACATTACAAGAGCTGTAAAATGAACACAAGCATTCAGGGGCCAGTTAGCTCAGTCAGTTGAGCGTGGCGTTAACAACACCAAGGTTGTGGGTTCAATTCCTGTTCAGTCCCCATGTGTTGCCTGATCTAGTCGAGAGGTGACGTCCCTGGCAACAGGGAGGCTGGATTAAAATGATCTCTAAGGTCCCTTCCAGCCTAGGCCATTCTATGATTCTATGGTTTAAATATGGCCTGGTTGTTGTAGGGTCTTACTAGTGCTAAGATACCAAAGAGGGAATGGCTGCATTTTATCTCTATCCCTTGAGATGAGAAAGGAATACAGAGCAGAATGGATCTGCTTAGGCTGCCATTTCTCTTGAGCTAAGTGTAAAGTGGCAGACTTCAGCCTCTGAAAGATTTTCAAGGGGTTGTAATAGATCAGTGATAGAGCACTGAGCACACATACAGGCTCACAGGTCAGTACCCCATACTGTGTACTTTAAATACAATTCCCCGAGCTACTCTTTTCATGGCTCTGAAGCCTGAAATCAGAGTGATCGGATATAAGGTTATGTGCCTGTCAGCCTGGCCTCCCCTAGCTGAGCCTTGTCAGTAAATGCATTGGATTTCTCTACATTTGTGAATTCCAGAAGGGAGACTGCCGGCCGCTGGCTGTAAGTGTAGGAAACTACTTATCCCTAAGATGGTAACAAGGCAAGCTGGCACTTTTTTTTAAAAAAAAAAAATCAGGATTATCTACCCTCATCAATCACATCTCTTATTTGCCAGCTAAATTAACAGTTTTCCATGTCAACTGAGTTTTTGTTGCTCAAGCTCAGCTGTGATCACAAAGAAACAATGGAAATGTTTGCACACAGAAACACCAGGCACCTAGGCAACGAAATAGAGGAACCTGACCTGCCTGTGCAGGATGTGAAACCAGCTGCTACAGGGAGGGCAGAGAGATGGCGGAGCTGCTAAAGTCACTGGAACTCACATATTCAAGGGTAAGCATTGCTCAGCAATGGAGATGTGAAGGTAAAAGTAATAGTTGTTAACGAACATCAGGGATAATAGAGTGGAAGGAGCAAGGGATGTTGTAGCTAATAGAAAGCTGGTTTCAACCCAAATCATTTGAGGGAAGAAAGTAAAATCTTTGTTGGGGCAGTGCTGAGAACTTGCTAAAGCAATTCCTTTCCTCTGTCAGCCATCACATAACTAAACCTGCAGCCTTAAAGCTTTTTTAGCCACCATTCCTTCTCATTTTCCCTCTCTTGCAGCCTCATGAATCTCCACCTGAACTCACCTGTACAGGTTTCTTACTGGATTTCTCCATGTCTTACACTCCCCAGACTGAGCAGCCTCTCATTACAGGCTGTAGGTTGTAAATAATGCATCGGGAAGCTTCACTCTTTGTTCAAAAAGTGTTGGAGCTGGCTGGCACCACCTGCGTTTCCTGTAGTCGGTGTAATTGCCCAGTTTGTTAAAAAAGTATGCCCAACCTTGATATTTCAAGAAGACAAACTTTGGGAGACAGCTCTAGAGAGAATGGGACGTTGTCTTTGCCAAAGCAGAATAACATTTTCCTTATGAGAGCAGCAAGGCCTGGCTCTTACCAGAGGGCCTTAGAGCCAGCAGCCCTGTGCTGTGCCCTCCATCATTTTCCATGGCTTTGCCAGCGCTGGGCTGGGATCTCATCATGCCAGGCCAGATGTGCCTCATGCCCTGAGCAGGAGTGTCCTGCAAGGGTTGCCACAGACAGAGCTTGGCCACGACCTTGGGCAGGTGCCATGGCCTTCCTCATGCTCCATGATCCCCCATGTAGGACAGACCTGAGCTGGTGAGGGTCACAGTCTCCTGCCTCATAGATGGGCTGAGAATTTTTGTCCCAGTATCTGTATGCTTTTCCGTGGTCGTAGGAAGTCTCAGCTCATATGAAGGAGTAGAGGGAGCATTTGGCAATTGGAAATCTTCCAGACTCTAAATAACTGAGGGACTAAGACATCCTAAACACATATCCATGGGAGATTATACAGATTGATAATGGTTAAATCCTTCCTGTCTGGAACCAGATAGATGGCATTATATCTAATGTGGCTCATTTGCCCTAACACCCTCTGGAAGTCCCTAATCCATAAAAATTACGCGCCAGGCTCCACATCTGTCTGGCAGGACCGTTTCTTACATCCAAGACTGGCAAAGGAGTGCATTCTGTGTCAGTGTAAGAAAGCCTATTCAAATTCTTTCCTTGATTTAGATTAAATTGCTGTAATTGAAGGTTCAGGATTTAAAAGAAAAATTGACCAAATACATTATTCATCTAATATTATAGAACATTAAACTTCTAGGAGTTAAGCCAGGAGTCCAGTAAGAACCAAGACACACCGTATGTTACGAAGAATAGTAAGTGTCTGTATGGTGCAGGGTAAATGCGTGGTTTTAAAATGTCTTAGTATAGATTGAATTGAGATGAATCACCTCACTTTTCAAGGACAGCCTGTCTCTGGCATGGAAAAAGCCAGCCAGTACATCCAAATGTAGGAGTCTGTGTATTCAAATCTTTCCACTGGGGACTCCTCCTCAAGGATGCCTTTTATGCCTCAGCATAGGGATGAAAAGGAATTAAAAGGTCAAAATACTCAGCAGTTTCATGAACAACAGCTCAGCCCTCATCTTTCTTGCCCCATGGAGAGATGCCCAACTCAGCCTTCATCTAGCAAGCTTGAGTGTTGGGAAGGTGGGTAAAACATGAGGTATTGAGCTTGTTCAAAGCTTTGAGTCTCCCTGGCCGTGCTGGTGCCAGGATCTTCTTTATGTTGATTATGGAGATGTGAGGGGAACTGAAGACAACAAGGTGAGTGCATTAAGAGGAAAGAGAGAACTGCAAATGCTTTGGTCTGCCGTAGGTGAGAAATGTAGATGTCTACACACATATGGTTAAGCCTTCACCATCTCAGCCTCTGCTTAATATGCTTTGATCATCCTCTAATTACTGCTTCAGTGCAAGGCTTCCTGCTTGAGAGAGTCTGTGGAGCCAGAGAGGCACCGCTCAGGGCTCAGCTGCTGCTTCTGTCCTCCCACAATCATGTCGAGAACTTAGAGGTGTTACTGCTCTCTGAGCAGTACTTTTTGCTACAGGTGATGGATTATGTCTAAGTGGAATTGCTAGCTTTGCTTCCTCTGCCAACGACTTTGAATAAAACTGATCAGAGAGCCCCGGTGCCTCTACTAACAGGATCTGGCAAGGTTTAATCATTAGCTCAGTTTTTCCCTTGTCAGTAAACTCAGAGGTGTGTCCCACCAGACCCGCTCTGTCACGGCTCCTGCTGAGCATTCACGTGGCAGCTGTGTTTTGGCTGCTGTGCCGTCAGTATGCTCGTGACATTCTGCTCCGTGACTTTTTTTTCAGCAGATCCAGATGGTGCAATTTCTCTTTTTTTCCCTGAACCTGGCCAAGACAGAGGGCTGGATGCGAATCAACTGGCAGGCAACCTGGCAAGAGGAGGTGTGAGGTGCAAGGTGCGAGGAGATGGGCAAGAGGAGCAACCCAAGATGAGGTTGAAAGTCTTGACTGCACTGTCACAGCCCAACTGCACCCACTTTTGCCAATGAGTTTGGGCGTTTTTGAGTATTTCCGGAATCCACCAGCTTTCGGGTTCCCACCTAATGAACTTTCCATACAGTATCTTCCAATGCAACACCTTCAAAACAATGCAACACATTCAAAACCCAACAAGGCATTGCTTTTGATATGAAATTATGTATCTATATTTGCAGTTTATATAGATATATGAAGTTAGGCTTTAATAACCTGTTGATAATCCCGAGTAAACCATCATTTGAATGAAAAGACGAATGACGTGCAGCACAATGAATAAAGTCAGCTGAGATGGTGATCCACAAAAACCTCCCGTGTGAGAGGATGGTCATGCTATCTAGCACAAATGCTCTGAATTATCTTAAAGCACATGTGTACCTAAACTACCCTAAAGGAGATTGGATGATTATCTTCCCTCAGTGAGCATTTCCAGGAGCAGAGTATTTTGTTTCAGAGCAATACCTCCAATCTGTACCTTTTGTCTGGTGGCCCACTTCAGTTTACTTTCTGAAGACAGGTATTTTAGATCACACTTCTGATTTATTGTTGATGAACACTAGCTGGTAGGTTGGATCAGTGTGTAAAGAGGAGTTTGCTGCAGTTGGGCTTAACAAGGTGGCATAGGGCAATCTGTTTATTCAAGTTATGGTGGTAGAAACACACCCCATAGCTACTGGCTTATTTTGACGATAAATAATGTGTATTTGTCACTTTCAATACTGAGGGAACCTGAGCAACAGGAACCTCTATTTATCTACAGTTTTAGCTTCCTTCATGCATCACTGATAGTGGAAATGAAATGCAGAAAAAAAAAAGAAAAGATGAAAATTCTGCCATAAGCTTCAGTGGAGCTTTAACATACTGCAAGATGTTCCTGCAGGGATTTCCCATCTGCCTTTACCTACCAGAGTTACAGGAGCTTATCCACCCACAGCAGCCACAAAGATAGAAATGTTTTCAAGGTGTAAATGCTTCCCTGAGTGTTAGATGCTGCTAGAGATTCCTTTTATCCAAAGATTTTAGAATTTGGGATGTTTGGTCTCCTACCTTGCAACCTGAATAAATTGCCTTTATTGTCTGTGCATTGTTTCTTTGCCCTCCCATCAATCAAAGGGAATGAGTGGTATTTATGACTGTTTAAGAATGGATGCAGTGTGCTATAAATGATGCATCTCTAGACAGAATTTTGTGCCAAAGAAGTCCTTTCTTCTTCTCCTCCCTGCTTTTATATTGGTAACTGGTTACACTTCACTGCTGCTTTAAAGTTTCTTTCTCCCTGCCTTTCCCATCATGAATTCTGTTTCAGGTGGTCTCTGTAAAGTACAGCTTTATAGAGGATATTTCTCTATAAACCTCCAAAGAGCTGGGACTGTGTAAATGAGCGCTTCTGTTACATACCCAGAGGGTGCTTTTATGGTTTGGGAAACCACTTCCTGGGGCTGAAGGCCCCAAACAGTGTATTCCCAGAGCATCCACGTGTATGTGGATTGAAGTCAAAGGGAGCAGAAGTGTTTAATGGGCTAGAGATACGTGGCACTTTGGAGAATTGGCTTTGAAACAAAAATGCTCATTGTGAAGATGAGGGGCGCCTGTCCTACATTCGTAACTTTATTCAAGGAAACCTGCTGACCTTCTGCAAAGGGGCAAATTTCTTCCTTGTAGCTCTCTTGATTGAGTTCCAGGACCTGTGGCTTCAGGGACTCCTGCTAAACTCATATAGTCATGCAGGAAAGATTTTAAAATTAGTAATAAAAACATTGGCATATATTTCTAGATGAAATCAACTGTTGCTCTCTGAAATTAATCTCTCAGGCTCTAGCTCCATGGTCTCCAGAGCTCAATGCTCTGCAGAGATGTGCAAGCCAGCACTGCATGCAAGCTTTGTCTTGCTCATAAATCTAGGATGGGGAGGGTGACTAAAATGACGCCCACATTGCTTTATATGCCCATTTACGAGCACTGTCAGTGTCTTCTCCCTTCTTGGCCTAAACAGATGTTTCTGTATCCTGGTTTGCTGTTGTGAGAGAGAGGGGACAAGTGGGAATACTCAGTGCTGGTGTCAACTGGAGCATGTCGTCATCTGCTGTTGCACTGTCATGCACTTTTTTGAGAAGCCAGTCGGTTTCGCTGACAGCTGATCTGGAGCCAAGACACCAAAAGGTTAAGGTGCAGCTTCTCTGTGGCTGCTGCTGCTCAGTTTCCCATGACGTGGGGAGGGACGATCCTGCGGACCCAGTTTACCCTCTCGAGACCTCCCCAAGCGCTCGCTTGGCTGCAGTACTCTACCATATTAGGAGCGTATGGAGCAAAGCCCAGGAGCCAGGATCAGGAACTCTGCTGTCAATCTGAAGAGCTACTGCTATATTTAGTAACAGACACATGGGAATAGCAGCTTAAATGTGGGAGGGGGCTGCTGGAATGCCAAAATGTGTTTTAATCCACTTGACTCTTGATGGAAACTCTCAGATTGTGCTATCTTTAGAGGGTCTTGTACAGAAATAAACTACATTTTCCTATTTTTTCAATAAAAAGAAAAGCATATCATCCAATGTATACCTCCACCACAATAGTTCTGATGAACAGCAATTACTGCACGGCAAAATAAAGCCCTCGTTAAGTGTTTATTTACCCTCATTTTGGTTGCATGCGAGCTAATCAGCGAAAATATATTGCATTTAAATGCAAGTATGGCAGCTATTGTAATGTGAACAACATAGCTGTGGTTTTGTTGCTTTTTTTTTTTTCATTTTTATGGAGTGTTACTTGAAGATGAGAGAAAGATTCACATTGTGTTTTAAATGTCCAAATAGGAAGGTGAGAAAGTAGTATTAGGATCAGGAGGACTTTCATTGGCAGCCCTTAGCACACTTATATTCCTCTCTATAAACAAACTAACCCCCTTATATCTAGTGATCAAAAACCAAGAGAGAGATTCATAAATGATTAAATTAATAAAAGATTTAGTGTGGTAGCACTCCGATTCGTCTGATAAACCACACTTTGTTTTAATGGAAATATACAGCTGTTCTCCATCCAGAAAAGCAGGTTTATTGGTTTTCAGCAAGAGCAGTGTTCTGTGGTTTTCTCTCCGCATTTTCCACCCAGACTGAGTCCTCTCCGTGAAGGTCAAGTGACTCCTCCACGGTCTGGTACTGAGTCAAGAGCTAAATGTGGAACCAGGATCCCCCTAGTTCCCACTCATCTGCAAGTCACTCAACTACATGATCTCTAGGAAAAGCATGTGAGGCCAAATCACCATAGGGAAGGAAAAATTCAGGTGAAATCTCCTTGTGGAGGTTGATTTCCTCAGTGCATCCAGGGAGAGGCAGAAGTTTGGCACTCATGATCCATGGAGGGGTTGATATTTATTTTTTTACTGAGATAGATAAAAGAAGAGGGTCTAGAGAGTCCCGTGGTCCTTTTCTGGGTCTCAGATGCTTGGAGCCATTTTGCTGACTCTCAGCAGCACTGCAGCATTATATCCAGTCCGCCATAGCTTTTCACTACTGCCCTGAAGGCAACATACATGGTAGAGGCTGGAAAACCTGATGCAGCTCAAGGCAAATATTACTTTTTGTTTTTCTTCTGGGGCTGGTCAACTTCTCTCTACGTGTGAACATTTTTTCTCCAGAAAAGACTGTCTGCCTTTGTTTAGTATTTGTCTAGTGACATTGCTATCTAACTCCTCCAGTTATACAAGATATACCTAGTATATACATATGTATGTATGTCTTGAAGGTATATACACACACATCCATATCTGTGCTTGCTTTAGAGCCACTAATGCCCTTTGGTGAGATTTGCCTATTTTTGTGTTTTGTTCATTCTTGAAAAAGTACCCCTTAATGAGCATACAGTTTGATAGTGTTGTCTGAGCAGTACTTCCATGATGACGTTGTAACCCAAGCCTGGGATGCCAAAAAGCACTCCTGCTCAGCCTGCTGTGGACAGAAACTTACAGCCTGGGTTAGCTAACACATGAAAACCTGCCTCCTCCTGAGGCATGCACAATTACAGTCATTTGAAAATGACTGGAAATTATGGTAATTCCTGTCCATGCTTGGAAGTGCAATAATTAACTTCTGGGTCTGGTACTGCCACAGGAGCAGTTCCTGCTTTTTTTTCTCTCTCTCTAGTTATGACAGATGCTTTGACATTATGAAAGAAAGCTGTTTTTCTAGTGTTATTTCCTTTCTCTGTCTTCCTGCGCTATTTACCTGGCGTTTCATGCTTATACTACTGTATCAACATGGAGATTTTCTGAAAACCTGGAGGTAAAGGCAGAAAAATAATGGAACACCACAGCTTCTAAAGGAGCAATCTCAGCCTTTGACTTGGCTTAAGTCAATCCCTAAGCAGTGTTAGAAAGGAGGATGTAAGAAGGGTTCTTTCATTTTCCTTACAAGAACAGTCTTCCACTTTCTTTCTGTGTGAGCTGCTGCTGAAGAAAAACACAAAGAAAATCATGCTTCGTTCCAAAAATTAGGGTATTTTTGCCAGATGGATGCAGTGCACTGTGAATAACAGGATGCGTATTGTGTATGTAGATAAACAATCATTGGTAGAATCTGTAAATATCCAACATATACTCAGAGTTTGTCCTGAAATTTTTCTTACTGCTGCCAACTGAGCATGTCTCTGTCCAGAACAAGAGCAGCGTTGTCTGACATGGGAAAGCTGCAGGGACTGGACTGCCCTGCCTCAAAATGGAAGCTGTAGTGCCCTCAAGCACGCAGTCAGCACCGCCTCCTCCATCCGTGGGTCTCCAACATGTGCATCACAATGGGTCAGTAGGTGTTTAAGCTTTGGTGTAAGGCAAATTAGCGAGTATCAAACATGGTTGTTAACAGACGGACTTCTAGAATGAGTGTACAGCAGGGGCGGGAAGTGGGTGGACAAGGGTGGTTAGTCATGCCAACAGCTTACAGACTGGGTCTTTGAGGTCTAGAAATAATGAGTAGCTCACGCCCGTGGGTGTGTATCCCGGGAGGGGTGCACTTGCACAGTAAGTGACAGGGCCACCGCTGCTCAAAAGCCGCCTCACACTTTGATGTCACTGGGTCTAGGGGACATAGATGAGGAAAACCCCCCTGCCAGAACACAGTGCCTCACAGAGGATTAGTGCAGCTATAATCAGAGCAGTGAAGCGGAGATTTATAGGTGCAGCCCCTTGCCTTCACCTCTTGTTTACTGCAGGCAATTCTGAAAACAATATCTCAATGTAGTAGTTATGCTATATAAGAATGTTTAAAATTACCTGTAAACAAGGAGCAAATCACTTTGTGTAGGGCTCACCAATGATAAGCAGCTTTCTGTTTACCTGGAAACACCAATAGAATGAATGATGAACAATTTCTAGCAGTCTAGAAAGTCTAACCAGCATGATAAGCTGACTTCCAGAAGAAAACTCTACTAGTTTTGCTCTACTAGACTGATCAGAGGCATAAACATTGCCTGAGCAGGAAACCCCAAAATTTGGTATGTGGTGATTTACTAGTTCAGAGGCCTTGATCAGTGGGATATGAAGGAGAGGTTAGGGAGGGATGTTTCAGAGAGGTTAGAAATGCTTCCTTCTTTTTTTCACTGTTCAGATGTCTTTTTCGTCAGAGTATTGACTCAAAAGATCAGAAGATGTCCTCTTCAGAAGTGTTTGCCTGTGTCAGCTATCCAGCTGCTCCTCTGTTTGATCTCTGTCTGTATCTGTCTAGGTTCCTGTATCGCTTTCATTGCTATTATCCCTGTGGATGAGTGAATAAGTGCAGTTGCAGCTTCCATTCCTTTCCCAAGGAAATAAAATCTAAAATTTCTCCCTTTGTCTGATAACTGCCGCTGGAAGAACTGTTGGAAGAGGGCTATCCTGGACAACCTTTGTTCTCAGCTCAGGCAGGGATGCTTCTCAGCTCTGAGAGAATAGTACATCACTGATCTGTTCTCCTCCATGACTCCTTTCAAGCACTGTTAGCCTTGCTTTGCTCAAAATGGCTCAAAATGTCTGAAAACAGTCTCCATTTAGAACATTGATTTGTATTTGTAATTGGGAAGATAGATAATAAAAATACTTGCTGAGAAGAAGTGAGCCTTTGAGATGTATTTGTTGGCCTTTTATTTTAGAAAATCTATGAGATCAACAGAAAGACTTAAATTATTTCCAGTGGCCTTCAGATACAGCTGTAAACATCACACTGGAAAAATGTGTGGGTTTTTTTCCCTCTATATCCAGAACTGATCTAGGAAGGAAGATACAACAGCACCCTTAAACACAACCCCCATCTCCAGCTAAGAGTGGATTCTAGTGACGAACAATGTTTCAGACAGTTGGTCCCAAAGAGTGTGAGGAAATGAGCCCAGCTGCTCTTGACTCTAGCGGCCACAAGAATTCTTTAGGTCTAGATAAAACACTAAAACCATCTGTGTACGTTTTCCTAGGTAGGGTTCTCCATTCCTGAACAATCACTGTTCTCTAGCGTGGCAGGGAGTGATGTCGGCATTGTAGCCCCTCTCTACATCAGTCTTCTTCATGCCAGGATCAGTGTTGCACTTATACAGACATCACTCCAGGCATTGGCCCATGCATTGATGCCCTGACAGAGACTTCTTCACTTGCAGTCTTCTTCCAGCTGTTCTAAGGGAACAAGAGCACTCCTGAAGCCTGAAGTCCACAGCTCTCTCATTAGGCAGCCTGCGCCTCAGTTGTTTCCCCTTCTGCATTTAAACTAAGTCTCTTCACGGGTCTTGCATGTAAAAGGATGATAAACATTCAACAGCTCTTCTGTATTTGTCTTCTGCCAAGTTAAATAATCTCTTTGGCAGCCTCCTATGGGCTTTTCTTGAGACAAGAGATAAAGACCAATGATCCCCACCATCCCCCTTGCTGAACATGGGGTGTGCAGAGTGGCACAGGTACGTGCTCACAAAAACACCTGAGTGAAGGTTTTCTCCAACTGCCAGCAAAAACTGCCTCACCTGAGACTTGGTGTGGCTCCGGGCTGAAATTTCATGTGCTTCAGCCACGGGCTGCTTGTCTTCCTCTGAGAAGCCCTGTGTGGAAAAGTCAAACTGGCAAATACTCAGGTGAGGTCTGGGCTCCCTACCAGAACTAAGGACTTTGAGCAACTAAGGATCTGTAAACAAACATGGAGGCTGGGGACAAGGGAGAGAGGTGATATCAGAGTTTGCCAGACAAAAGAAGTGATTTCACGTGTGCTTGAGTGAACATGAGCTGTTCAGTCTCAGAGATGATGAATGAGGCTAAAGAAATTTGGGTTTTCCTGTGAAGGTAGCATTAGTTCTCACCAGGCGTCTTTTACTTTCCTGCATGTTGAGAAGAAAAAGTTTAGGGTTGAAAGCTTAGAGGGACCATTCATGGGGAAAAGTCTTTTTTCGAGAGACTTGATTGATAGCTAAAATCCTTGGAACCAGAGTTATCTGTTTGCAGAAAGCTTCCCCACAATACACACAGCTAGATATCTGCCTTCATAAATATTGTCCTTTCAGGACATATTTGCTAAATCATGTCCAGTTCGCTATCATTTGCCAGCCTCGTTTAACTTCATTAACTCTCTGGCCCAGTTCACATTGTTTAAAATGCATAGTGTTTCTTGGGAATGTCACACATGAAATCGTACAAACTGTTTAGAATAGCTTCACTCCAGGCATTCAGCATGGCTAAGTTAAAAGGAATTTGAGAGAACTGCATTGTGCTGACATGTTTCATTAAGGTCAGTAATTAAGTAATGTGTGTGCACGAATACATGTGTTTGACAGTAAGAGAAACGGACGGTAGCAAGCACCCTGGCTCCCAGTGGAGTGTAGCCATGTAGGGCCAGATGCCTTGCTGCAGTGCTGCCTGCTTTGGCAGAGTTGCAGCAATGCTGAATTTGCCCTTTTTTTTTTCCTGCAGTGGTGTCAGGCATGTATGCATATACGGAGCACAAAGCTGTACTGCAACATGAGAGGGTCATCTACAATTTGGGTGAAGTCAGCAGGGTTGTGTCTGTTGAGATTTGATTTGGTCAAATACTCAATAGATGTTTCATATTATCATTTGGGGGATGGGTGGGCTGCCCAGGGAGGTTGTGGAATCTCCTTCCTTGGAGACATTCAAAACCTCCCTGGACGTGTTCCTGTGTGACCTACTGTAGGTGATCCTGCTCTGGCCGGGGGGCTGGACGAGATGATCTTTCGGGCGGGGGGGCTGGATGGGATGATCTTTCGAGGTCCCTTCCAATCCCTGACATTCTGGGATTCTGGGAGGGATGTATTTTTCTTTTCTTTTTTTTTTTTTCCCAGTCTACCCTGACCTTGCCCCCTCCCTAGCAGTATCAAAATGGTACTGGTAAAGTGTATCGTATATCCACATGAAGTACATGTACTTTACCAATGTAGAGGAAACAAAAAAATTATATCAAAAAAAAAGTGTTTGCCAACCTGTCATTTTGGTGGACCCCATGGGCATTGCCTTCTGCTGCACGGAGAAGCTGTTCAAGGCTGGCCCTGAAAACAGTGAGGGCTGGAGCAGAGCTCAGGCTGTGTGAACAGCTCTCACCCCACTTCTGGGCACAAGGAATAATCACTGTGGTGGTGTGTTCCCTTGCAGTTAAAAATGAAGCAGGAGATTGTGCTTGGCTTTCGAACTCTGGAAGTGCTTCTTTGTCCCAACAAGGTGCGGATCACACCAACACTTCAGTAAGGTGCGATGCTGTCTGAGTCAGCAGCTCCTACCGAACCTGCTAATTGCTAAATATCTGTAATTACCTTCTAACCCCTCTCTCCCTATTTTTCCCCTTCCTTTTAGCACATTCTTTGCTACTGTCCTACTAATATAGGCACCTATCCTAATGCAAGTGACTCAGTGTTTTCCAAGATTGTCACCCTGTAACTTGCATTAAGTGGTTCAGAAGGGCAAGGTTTACAGTAACAGGCTGTATTCTTCCAGAAAGGAAGGATAGGTCTACAGATAAGCATGTTGTTGTAAAGGCTGTTGAACAGTGATTAAAAACATCAAGAAATTAATTGTTTATTCAATGAGGTGGAAGGCTGTGCTGGATTCCCTGGTGAGAGAGCAACAAGTCGAAGCACCCTGGTGTGATCCCATCGCTTCCCTTCGCCAGCGCTAAGCGGGACCGTGGCTTCAGACTGTCCCAGGCTCTCACAGCCAGGGCAGGATGGGTTGCCTGCAGTGATGATGGACTCTTACAAGAGGGTAGGAAGTGCAATAGCATCTCCAGGTTGTTTTGCCATCCCAAGAGGTTTCCTCCCTAGAAAATTCCTGGCTGAATCAACACAATTCCCTCTGCAAAGCTACACAAGCTGATGTTCAGAGTAGGAGATTTCCCTTCCTCAGTGTACAACCTAGCCCTAAATAGTATTCCATGAACTTTCCCTCCCTTCCTCCTCCTTTTTCTTAAATGCTCTGAGTCTGTGTGTTTCATTTGGGGAGGTGCCAGTGACTGGGATAAATTTTGCAGTTTACCACTTTTTCTCATCCCATTGTGTTTAGGAAGATACTGACAGTTCTGCTTAAAAGGCCCCACTTACATTTTGGTCATCAGCTGACACATGAAATGTTTTGGACACCTTCTGTTGGTGATTTACAAACCCATAAACAAAATAAAAATAAAGAAGGAGCCGTCATGAATGCCCATTCCACATCACTCTCTCTCTCTTTCTCTCTGGCTGTCTCTCACACTTTATTGGTATAATTACATCTCGTTTCCCCATGTTCCCTTAGCAACAGATGAGGAGGTGGGTGCCTGCCTCTCCATGCTATTGCCTTGCACCGAGGAGGTGGCGATCAGAGCTGCTCTGCCTCCTGCCCCGTGGTGGGATGCTGCCCCGAGGGGACCTCCTGCAGGAAGACCCAAAGCCAAAAGTAATTGAAGGTGCTGGCTTAAAGTCCCAGACAGTCCTCAGCTACCAAAATAAGGCGATTCCATTTCCAACTCCTCAAACACCTTGTTTCTGGCAGGTGCTGATCTGGAGTTGGAGCTGCTTGCTTCTGCAGCATCCCTGCCTGGCAAGGCCCCTGGCAGTGGGCTGCCTGGACCCAGCAGCAAATCTGGCCCCCAGGGATCACAAAGATGAAATTATCTCATTTGGTTGTCTCAGTCAAATATTGGTTTCTACATCTCATCATGCAGCAGTGGACTAGAAACCTCACTGGCAGAGTTTACCTGCGTTTCTAAAAGTCTCATGTGCAGTGTGCTTCCCCAGAAATCCTGGCAGAGTGTCACACAGATTGGTGTTTTATGCTCTTTTGTGCTGGTAGCCAGGAAAGTTATGAAGTAACAAACAAGCTAATTCTATGCCATCTAAGCTATTCAAGCAAAAGGGTGATGGGAACAGGCTACCAGAGCAGGGAGACACCAGCCATTTTGTCATCTTCCTAAGCCCCTCACCTGGTGTGTCCCTCTCTATCTATTGTTATCTTGGGGAGCAGGAGTTTGGTTACTGCACCTGTTCTGTCACAGCTCTGAGATGTGTGGGTCAGGAAGAAATCTGTTAGGCTCAGGAATAGAAAGCAGATGTGAAACATGATGCCCCACAGCTTTATACCCTGAGTAATCCATAGGGGACATTGTGCAGACCAAACAGGCGCAGAATCAGCAGTGTTCCTGCCCTAGGTTAAAAGCTTCCTACAGGGGAACTGCCTTTCTCAAAACATCTTCAAAACATGCCACCATATCATACATGCCAGTCCCTGGCAACAAAGCCCAGCAGCTGCCTGTAGCTGACTCCTGCTCAGAACAGGAGAGGAAGGGTCACCCAAGACTTATCCAGATAATGAACTTAGTCTGTGCACCCAGTATAGACATGATCTGTACTGCCTGCAGCCCCTGTGGCAGCTGAGGAGAGAGAAACAGGAGCTCTGTGTGGCATATCTCATCATCCCCCACTGCCCTGGATGCTCCTGGCACGTGGGGTGTCTGGAAATTCCCAGCTGGCTGTCTAGAGCCAAAATCTCACTCCTCTGCACCCCCACCAGACTTTGCCAAATATGAACAAACCACATGCAAGCACAGGTCCTGAAAACAGCACCGGGCAGGGTTCAGAGATGGGTGACCCTGCAGAAGCACAAGGTCATTGTGTTCCAGGGAGGAGAGGTGCACACAAGGAAGATTATTCAGTTTGACTATTTGCTTCATTTCTTGAATGGTATGGAAACAGCTTTCTCCTGTGGACAGGACTGAGCCTCTGACTGAGAGTCCACCCGAGTCAGACTGGGAGCAAATACAGACCCAGAATAGACCAGCTCTGGCAGTCTATTGACTGTGAAGAGAAACTACCAGCTGTTGACAGCATAAAAACTATTCAAAAAATGTGTACTGCCCAGTGCAACTTGGCTCCTTCCCTCTGCCATAAGTGACAGCTGTAGAGGTCTTTGGAGAGACAGAGCATGCCTTTCCCCACTTCCAGAAACAGAACCTGCCTTGGCTGACCCCAGCTGAGGGCTGCACTGATTTACATACCAAATGCGCTGTCAAAGTACTTCTTTGGTCTCAGACAGAGTGTAAAAAGACATGGGATTAGTTGTGATAAGCTGTGGATCCAAGCTGGTTCTTTCTACTTCAGCTCTTTCAAGAGACACATCAAGTGTGCCCGTTCATCTTCCTGCCTTCTCACCACCAGCTCTTCCAGACTCAATGCCAGTTGATGTTGATAGTGCTGAGCAACTAGATCCCATACAGCCACACTGAGTGACACAAACACCATGGCACTTGCTGCCTTTGGGACAACTTCCCTGTTCCCCAGGGAGGCTCAGTGAGAGGTGTAGTAGGCTTTCACCAGCAAGCTGTGCTGACAGAGGAGCCAGTTTGCAGTGCTTAGACTTGGAAGTGAGTGGAAATCAAGTTATTTCCTAGACAGTTGGACCGTCTGCCCCCTTTGATGTGAAGAAGCCTCACACTCCACTCTGACAAAGGCTCCAGGGCACTGAAAGACAGTCCTCATCCCTTTCTAGGCTGTGTCAGCATTTGCGCAAACTCTTTGTCTACATTGTGGGAGATAAAATGTTTCCTGGCTTCAGCCATAATTCTTCCCTGTTCTCACCCTCACATCTTCTGAGAGACTGGAGCCATAGATTTATTAAGTATTTGAAGATGCTTTTTTAATTGCTCTACGTGCTAACAGAATCTACTTCGGGGACTTAATTTGGGAGTAGTGTAAAATCCTATGAGAGCCCCAACCCTAAAGTTAGTTAAAAGGGTAAACCACAGTGAAATGTAGATATTTCTGCACCTGCATCACCGTGTCCGCTTTTCAGAATAACACTGATCTCTTTTAGACATCTCAAATGCAATGTCATGCTGCAAACTTTGGTCCTCCAATATTAAACCTCATATTGTCTCAAGAAGTGGCTGACTACTTAGGCTGGAGGATGTTTTAGGAAGAGGATCATCCTGGCCAAGCTGGTTTTTTAAACTCTTCTTTCTAAGCATCTACAGGCAACCAGCCATGGATATAGCCTCTGGGTTTGATGGACTTTGTTCTTTTCCACTGTTATCTTCTTATGCACATTTAGCCAAAGTCACTGACCTGGCTTATGCTGAATAAACTGTCTCAATGGGATTTTATGCAGCATCAGACAGACCTAATTTAACTAAGTAAAGCACATGCTGGCCCATAGTTATCTATGTCAGCAGTGCTTGAAGCGACAGCTATTCTCAATATGGTAACTACTGAAGTACCTTGGCCTATATCGTATTATAGGTCCAAATTACAGGTCACAGAAGGAGGCAAGAGAAAACCTGAGAATGTGACATTCTTCAGCATGAGTCCTTACTAAACCTGGAGGTCTTTAATTTAGTCCCTTCCTGCAAGCTACACCCCATCACAGAGTAAGTGGATCTGAAGTAGTCTCCTTTGACCTTTACCAATACATGTAGTTACTTAGGCATTCTACAGGCAATAAAAGAAATACATGCTGTTTTCTAACCTACATCTGTGTATGTCAATGTCTGTACGCCTTGTAAAACTCAATTCAGTTATGTGTGTGTCCCAGCCTACCCCTGCGTATGGTAGTTAGAGTCAGCCTTCCAGACTGCCTGCTCCCCTTCTGCATTCCTTCTGCTCAGGTGAAGTAGACTCAGGAAAAAAGGAGTCACCAGGATTGTCTTTTAAAATGGTTTTAAAATGTCTCTTTGTTACTATGACTGGACCTGGGGCAATGCTAGATGCTCCTCAAAAGTCTGCTTGAAATTAAAATTAGTATTGCGTGTATCATAGGTCACGACCATGAATGGCTGGCATTCACACGAAAAGGCCAACTCTCTGGGCTCTCAAGCCTCTGAGATGGATTAAAAATGACTGGTTATATTAGTCAGTATAAAGTAAGAGCTCTGCTTTCTACTTTTGTGCATTGTTTATACCAGAGGATCTATGTATTAAGGCTCAGGCTACTGGATTTGTTGTAGGGCTTGCTTCTTCTCAGCATCTTCTTTGCTTTTCTGTGTACTGACTGCCCCTACCTCAAGAGCACGGGTTCATGCTGTGCATGCTTAGGCAAAGGAAAACAAGGGTAGAATCATCTTTCCTTGGCTGACTGTTGCTTGCTTTTATGTAGATATGCTCATTCCAAAGTTCGGCTGGAATATATTTCTGTCAGAAAAGGTAGTGGTAGCTGTATAGAAAAACTAAGACTTAAAATTACATGGATATTCTTAAAACTAGAGAAGAAGTGTCACCTTGCTAAATTTCAGTCTCCTACAAGATGTGGGACCACTATAAAAAAGCTACCATAATTTTTTTTCTTCCCCTCCAAAATAAGCAAAGGTCCCTATTTTAATTACCCCTCTAAGAAGCAGACCATTCACAGAAGAGCTTACAAAACAAGCAGCTGTGTAATTTGAAACACTGAACCCATGTGGAAAGCTTCAGATAAAAACTCAGGTGAGGTTCGTAAAATAGTAAGAGCACATGATCCAATGCTACATTAATGACTTTTCAAGGACAGGAAGTGGTGAAACAGTTACGATTTCAAAATAGAAATGGCCAAACACTGTCAACATTAGGGGAATCAGTGGAGAGCAGACACTATGGCCAACTCCTATCATTTTGCTTTTTATGACTCAGGGACTCCCTGTTTTTTCTGAAAGTATGGCATAATTAGTATTCTGCTGATAGACAGAATATCTAGAATCAGGCCTAAATAATCTTCAGAGGTGTGCACAGCACATAGCTGTTTGTGTTGGTGTATTAACAATACTTTTGTGTATACTTCCATGTGTTATACCTGTTTACTAGCAATGGTATGCTATAATTAGCCTCCCTGGGAATCTTAATTCCAGAAGCAAAGTCATTAATTTCAGCTCATCCTTTTTCCAGTATATGTACACACATGCACACACTCATACACAAACACAGTGTTCAGCTGCCAGAACTCTGTGTCTGAGTTCATACACCCAACACCTGACAACTGCTTAGAGAGCATTTCTAATAAAGGATACAATAACCATTACATTCAGGAACAAGATCAGCTAGTATTTCTGAGCTGCTCTTTAGCTTCTCCCCCTTGTAATTTATCTAGTCATTTTTAAAATGACTGTAGTGTGTGTGTGTGTGTGTGTCTTGCTAAGGTTATATGGGATTTCTCACAGATACCAGCGTATAAACAACTCTTTGTCCCACTCAATGTGAGTTTCTTCAGAAGAGCTATGGAATCCCCTTGTACCTGGCAAGGGCTGATGCACTGTGTCTAATGGATTTCTCCCTACCAAAGTGGTAGCTTTTAAATTCAGGCTGCATGTGATGAAAGTCATGCCACGTCCTGTCTTTGAGCTCAATTCCCTCCTCAACCTACTTTCTCAGTCCGTATTTGTGAGAGATCAATTTCCCTGCTGTCTTATGGCAGATTAGAACTCTGTGATTAATATGTAAATTATTTTTGTTCTTTTTATGAGCTTTATGTGAATTATGTTTAACGTATTGCTGTTCTCCATATTTCCAAGCATGTCAAACTCATCCATTTCAAGGATGTAGGGCATTTGCTGACAAAATAATCAAATCCATGCCACTGTGTAATAAGAGTAAGTGAAGGAAAGGATGTGATTATGTGACTGGGGTGAAGCTATCATGGCTTCAGTCTCACAAAAATGTCCTTCTAGATTTGGCACTGCATTGCAAGGTTCTCCTTTGTGTTTCCCAAGCCGCCCTTGGGAATTAGCCCGCTGTTGTCACTGCAGCTGTTTCAGGAGTGGTTCCAGTTGTTTATTTTTCATAATCTCTTCCCCAATAGTCAAGGCAGCCTAGGGAGACAAACACAGCAAGTCTGAATTTCGAGGGAAAACCATTAGGTCGACGCTGGCAACTTGTTTCTCCTCCACTGTTGCCCCCACTGCCTTGCCTTGTCTCTTGTTTTAGCTAATCCTCTCTCTGCCCAAACCATTATCTAGTAGAAAATGCTCAAGCAACCCTTACCGTGTATCTGCAGTGAGCCCAGGCTTGAGCTCCCTGCCAAGGGGCCACTCAAAATATTGGAATTACTATCCTGCATTAGCCCAAAGCAGACTCTACCCTGGACTCAAGGTTTTCAGGGCAGCAGACGCCAATGGAAAAAAATAACCACTCTCACTGTAGACACCTCCATCCGAGTTAGTCATTTAGATTCCCTCAGGAGAAAAAACTTCACCCATGTCAATGTTTGATTCACCTACCCTAAAGCAAATGCTTAAAATAGGGCTAATGAATTGCTCCCTAGAATGTGCCTATTTCACTCAATGGAGCATGAAGGGAGCTGGAGTGAGTAGGTCAGCTGTCCACATCTCGAGTATCAGTGTCTGAAGTCAGTCAACACACTTCCCACTCGCACTGTTTGAAGGCAAAAACCTTAGGTTTTCTCAGGGCTCAATAATGAGGGAGGTAATAAAGGGAGAAAAAATGGACTATAGTAAATGCATGAAAAAATTGGAATCAACATCTTTGTTGTGACTGTGCTGATTATTCTGCTTACACTCACTGCAATCATAGAATCATAGAGTCATAGAATCGAGGAATCATATAGAATGGCCTGGGCTGGAAGGGACCTCAGAGATGATCTAATCCAGCTTCCCTGCCATGGGCAGGGACACCTCTCAGCTAGACCAAGTCTCTCAAGGCCTCATTCAACCTGACCTTGAACATCTCCAGGGATGGAGCATTCACAACTTCTCAGGACAATTTATTCCAGAGTCTTGCCTTTCTTAAATATTTAAGGTGTAGGTTTTGGGGCTGCATACTGTTGTGTTTATGCACTGAAAGAGCCAAGAGAAGTTGATTTTTAGTAGTTTTCTTTCAAGGCTTGTGGAATGTGTGTATTTTATTACAGCAAGCTCCTCCACAGAGGGGGTTGTTAGCCAACAAGCAAGCATAGCCAGGAAGAAATAAGGTTTTCCAATGATATTTCTCTGCTGAAGCTATTTTTAGGTGTTCTGGTCTATGCATAGAGAATATATAATGGCTCATCTCTGTTTAAGACACTTGTCTTCATGATGAAAGGCAGGAGGGATAACTTAAGCCTCTTGTCTGGTTTCTATTAATTTAATTAAAAATAATGAGCTTAAATATTGTGTTTCCTACCAGATCTCCCTGAAACATCAGTCTACATATGCATAGCTTTCTAGGTGCTGAAGTTCAAGAAATACAAATAAAGACAACACACAGGAAAAGGAAAAAAAAGGAAAAAAAAAATTCAAATATTTAAAATTTGTTTATTAAAAAAAAAAAAGGACAATACTGTGGTATTCAGGACATTTTAGTTTTAGAAGGGGAATGCCTCTGTATTACTGCCTTGAGTAGCAGAGGGAAAGATGCTGCAGCTACCATTAAGTTGGAGGTGCTGTGGCATTTCCATGAGAAAGCTTCTTCTAATCCTGGTTTTAGCACTGAGACAAGCCTTCCATGAAAATGATGGGAAAAATATTTGAATGAAGAATAATGCCTGGTTGTTCCTTGTTAATATCTTAACAGAAAAACACAGGTCACTGTGAGAACCACTGCAGCACTTAAACAGGAAGTTAATAAATTATTTTAATTGTGTTAAGAATAATAATAATGATAATAATAATGTATTTTTTCAGCTCCTGTCAATTATTTTTGTCTTGGAGTAATATGAAAGGCAGGTTTCAGTTACCCAGTTCTGGCAAGGATCTGGGAATGGTGAAAATAGAAGAGATCAAGTACGATGTGAAAGATACGATCTGCCTGCCTTCCCTGCAGAAGTGCTTTGCAGCAGCCACCTCTGAGGTGTGTTTAACGTGGTGTGTAAGATCTAGCAGGTTTGCTCCAACTCTGCAAAGAAGATGTAGGGAAAAATGTTGCAGGCCAACCGATAAAAAGAAGGTCAGTCTTTGGAATGTGTTATGAGAAGACAGTCCTATGGCCGAGGATTTTTATTTTAACTTTCTCTAAGACAGTAAAGCCAAGTGTTTTCTCTTACATCTAGTTTCCTGAATTAATGATCACCAGAGGCTTTTGAAGGAGCATGAGTCAGTGGTTTCACTTGAGGGCACCAGACACATTAAAAGTAAGAATGAAGGGAAACTGTCTTTTTAATATGCTGTGGGAATAAATACAAACTAAAGGAAAATACATGCTCATCCAGCTGTGAGCTTCAAAATGAAGTATAAATAAGAAACGTCAGCCTTTACAGTGTTCAACTTTATTCTGAATATCTAATATTACCATGTGCATCACGGTTATGTCTATACAGGCACAAACACATAAATAATAAATATATAAAATACACAATTCATATATATGTATGTGCACATGTATGTGTGAAAATTGGGAGTCTCTGAATTGCATTGATCACTTTTGAAGTGCTAACTTACAATAATCCTCACTGAGTCTACCGAGATTCCACCTAAAGCATTCATTGCATTTCCTTTGAATGATCATGAATGCATAAAGAGGCCTGGAAATGTAAAAGAGTAAGTGAACACTTGTCAGTAAATGATGACTCTCTTGTGATCTATGACAACTGGATAAAACTAATGTAAGACCAAAGAACCATTAATTCAAATGGGAATAAAGAAAAGAAAAAGCAAAAATTTCGCAGAGACTACGAACTGCTTAATGATGGTGTTGCTCCTAAAATCTGTCTACACTTTTATAAAATAATCCTATTAGCACAGCACATCTGCAGTACATCTTTCAGGACTTTAAGCTAATGCAATCAGAGATAGAAATAGTATTTCATCTAGATCAAATCTCTAAATCTGCTTGTCATCTAGAATCCTATGGATGCCACATAATATTTATGGTCTGTGCCACACTAGTAACAAGAGTAAATTATATCTTATTATTGCTGAGTGGTGAACCTTTTCATTGTGGTAAAATATTGAGCAAGCTATTAAAAAGGAAATAATGGCTTGTTGTAATTTTATCTACTGTAATGCTTTGCAGTGGTTACAAAAGCTATCCACTTCCCATATCAGTGAGGCTGGTGATTGCTTATCAATAACAATTGAGCTGCAGAGTCTTTCTGGAGATGAATAAAAACCTGAGGAGACCCGATGATCCACATTAATCTATTCATTGTGGTCAGCTGGGGGGTTTTCAGACACAGGGCTCACTGCAGCCAGCACTGTGGTTATGAGGGAAAAGATTTAGGTTGGATGTTAGGAAAAATTTCTTCATCATAGGGTTGTTAAGCATTGGACCGGTCTGCCCAGGGAAGTGGTGGAGTCACCATCTCTGGAGGTATTTAAAAGTCATGTAAATGTGCTGCTTAGGGACATGGTTTAGTGGTGGACATGTTATTGCTAGGGTAATGGTTGGGCTTGATGATCTTAAATGTATTTTCCAGCATAAATGATTCTGTGATTCTATGAAAAGGGAGAAGGAGCTGTGCAGGAATGTGTGCCACACAGACGTCAGTTTTCAAGCTCCAGCCAATACTGAGTCGATACTATTTAGGCCCCTATTTGGCAAGGAACCTAAGCATGTGTTTAACTTCAGGCAAGTGAGTAACCGCATGATGTTATTGGAAAGCCCCATAAGCATCTGAGTACTCCCAGTCATCTTGGCAGAAATTCTTTATATTTGCTATATTTTCTTGAAATATACTTTCTTTACATAGTCTTTATCTCTCAAACTTAAGCAAGTAAGCAAGAGTTTTGCAAAACCAAGACCTCTGCAACTGGATATCCCTGGCCCTCATTATTGCTAATTTCTCAGCCTAGTGAATTCTTTTGTTGCTACACGCTTGGATTTACAGTCCTGTTTCAGCTTTCTGGAGGGTCTGTGTAGCCTTGTCCTTCCTTTTATTGCAACACACTTTCTATTTAAATAAATAGTTTTGTAAATTATTATCTCCAATTATTTAGAAGAAACTTTTTTATGTACTTCAGAATTTCGGATGTGAAAGCCTGAGGGAAATGGCTCAGTGAAGATAAGTATATTTTTGAACCCCCTGTTTTTGAAGATGCTGGTATTCTACTCTGACAATGGTTCCTGGGCATCTCTTTGAGTCACACTTTTAAGTCACTAATGATTTCCTAAATTAATCTGATACAAATAAATTCCCCATTATTGTTAGACTTGAGTATCTCTTTTCCACATGACTGGATTTGGATGGGGAAAAACGTGTCTATTGTGAAGTCACCACCATAAAAAATTACCATTTCTTTCTGTTCTTCTTTTAATCACTCCCATATGATAATGTACTTCTAGTTATGTGTCATTTTGGAGGAACAAGCCTCGAGTGAAATGCAAGAATCAGGATGGCTGACGGAAATACTTTTTTGCCATCCTTTTTTTTGCTTCCCTGCATGGCTCTGGACACAGGCTGCTCTGAGAAGGGCCAGTGCTGGGGAATAAAAAAGCAAAAGCAGAGAGGAAAGCAGAAGACTTGGTGACTAACCAGTGCTGACTAGGTCCCTCACCACAGCCTTAGGACAGCCTGGGCTTCTCCTCTTCCTGGCACGAACAGCTGAGTGGTGAGCGTGTGTGTTGCTGGTTCTGGCTCCATGTGCGAAGTTCTCATATTTCTACAGCTTTGCAGTTCCACCTGTCCTTCAGGAAAGATGTGTGTTGGCTGCCTTGGTGTTTTCCTAAGCAAACCCAATATGTTCAGAAGAAATTCCCTTCACAGGGCTCGCAGGCTCAGGGCAGAGATTACAGACCTGCCCTTTGTGAGAAGCCCAGGATTGCAGCCAGGGGAGGAGCAGGCAAGGGTAGATAAAACATGGATACAGTTCAAGGAAGCTCAAAAATTGCATACAGGTAATGAATTGTTAAATTTATCACTATGATGAAATACCCTTGATTTACATGGAGAACACTTTTCCAGGGCTATGGTTGCCAGGGTACTCAGGAACTGGATACATTGAAAGTTAAAGAAAATTTCAAATGGAAAAAATGTTATTAAAAAAATTTACAGTCCTGTGAGTGCATTTGGTAACATTTATTATAAATGACTAAGCTAAGTATATACAATCTTCTTTGCAAATACCCAACACATTCTCTATTGCATATAAAATTTTGTTCCACCTTTTTTTACACAGATCCTGGAAAAAATCATAATATTTCTTTTGTTTGTTTCCTACGGCATTGAGTTCCTCTTTTCTCTCCCTCTTCCCATTGTAGGCAGAGTCTCCCTCCCCAGAGGATGTAAAAGCAAAGATACCATCATGAATATGTTATAAATTTCACCTCAGGACATGTTCCACTTCTAGAAAAGGAGTTACGATGAGAAGTGTTTCTTCAATAAAAGCATGTGTCGCTTCACTTTAGAGGTCCTCCGAGTTTTGAACGTCTGGCTGAACTGGGGAAGCGCTGAGGCATAAAGCATCTTAAACATCTCTTCTGCGTGAACTTGTGTGAGGGGACCTTGTAGGTACCTGTGGGCGTGAGTGGAGAAACAGTCAGACAGCGGGTCCAAGAGAGAAAATACGTGGGCTGGGGAGGAGGTGAAAGCCTCCTTGTGGTACTGCTGAATCTGTGAGAGCTGAGAACCTCGGGACCCCCCGAGTTGCCTGACACTGTCCAAGTCCACCCACCCGCCTTGGCTGCCTGGCTCAGGCCACCTCCATGAAGGTGGCAGCTGGTATGTGCAAGGCAGACAATATATACACCTGATGTGAGTAGACAGCCCTGGAGAAGGGTTGGTCCAACATCTATCCAGAAGCTGTGGCATGTCCAGATGATTCCCTGCTCTGAGTCAAATGCTGGTGCTAGTGCCTCCCCACTCATGCCCCAGCCATGTAGCTGTGCATGGGGTTGTCATCCATGAGAAGGGAGTAAAAATTGAGCACGCTGCCTGAAGAGGTGCCTGCTATTAATAGTAATAACTTGAGTTCCATTAATGTTAACAGATTCATTGGTAGAAAGCATTCTACAGCTATTTATTGAGACCTGTCTCTTCTGGCTCAGTCCCTAGGAAGAACAACAGAGGGCAGTGCATACAGCACCCACAGGGGTCCTTCACTGTGTCCCAATAAACTCCTCCACCAGGGTCCATGTCATAGAATCATAGAATGGCCTAGGCTGGAAGGGACCTTAGAGATCATCTAGTCTAACCTCCCTGTCATGGGCAGGGACACCTCTCACTAGATCAGACTACTCAAGGCTCCGTCCAACCTGGCCTTGAACACCTCCGGGGGAGGGGGGCAGCCACAACGTCTCTGGGCAATTTATTCCAAAGTCTTGCCGCCCTCGTACTGAAGAATTTCTTCCTAAGGTCCAATCTAAATCTATTCTCCTTCAACTTAAACCCATTTCCCCTTGTCCTATCAGTGGACACTCTTGTAAAAATGTCCTTCCCTTAACACCAGGAAGGAGCACCAGCGTTACGTATGAAGTTTTTGTCAGAGATAGAACAAAACCAGTTCAGAGGAGCTTTTCAGAGGCTTGTTTTTCTTCTGGTGGTGGGGGGGGGGGGC
>NW_009712154.1:69223-80948 GCF_000703405.1 Apaloderma vittatum
TGAGCAGGGAGGAGAACTTAACTTTAGGATGAGCAAAGCCTAATTTTTAATTTTGGCATCAACTTTATACCTTGATACAAAGCTTTCACAGGCAGCTATCCAATGAACTCAGGCAAAAGTACAGGTGCTTACTGGCACTAAACAATATCCCAGTGTACAAGCAAATGACAAAAGAGTCCCAGCTCCAGAGGATTTACAGAATAAATAAATAAGACAGAGTGATGCTGCTGGGGAAACCACATCAGACAGGGAATGATTGCTCAAATCATGAACATGGCAGGTCCTTTGCAGGGCAAATGCACTGACCCCAACTCTGGGACCATATCCAGTAAAATGTACTTTCCTCTCTCTGTAGCTTTATGATGAAAATAGAGTCACCAGTATTTCTTCTTTTCTACCTAATCATAGAATCATAGAATCACAGAATCAATCATAGAGTCGTAGAATGTGTTGGGCTGGAAGGGACTTTTAAAGGTAATCTTCATTTGACTTTATTTTAAATAAAATTAAGAGAAGAAAAGGAGGATTTTGAGTGGTTTTTAAAAAAAAGTCTTCTAAAGTAGTCCTAGACACTAGAGGCTGGAGCCACCACTAGTTATGGACCATAACACAGCATTCCAGGCCTGGAAATGGAAAATGGAAATCCTAAAAGGTATCTGAGTAAGAGCTAAAGTTATCCAGCTTTGTCTTCTATCTTGGTGTGGGTCATATAAATTTTGATTCCTGTTTCTTCAAGGGAGTATAATGGTAGTGAAAAAAAGTATTCCTGCACAGGACTTCTATTTATAATGAATGTGTTTTAATGGGAAAGCTGTTTACTGCTTTGGGCTAAATTCTTTTGAAAATCCATTGGGACAGCTTCAGTGATGCTTTCTTGAAGAGCACAGTTGAGAGCATGTATCATTCATGATTTATCATCTCCAATTGAAATCTTATTTATTCTTCCCTTTTAATTTCATTTACTTGTATGTATGGGAGCTTAAATCACACTTTTTCTGCTTAGGCAAAACATAATGCATATGAAAACCTAATCAAAAAGATAGCAGCAGTCTATAACTATCGCACTGAGTAAAACAAACAGTCAAAGTGTAAAAATGAAGAGGCGTGGTAGAAACTGTAACACCCATAAAGAATGGGTGGTAGGTTTATTTTGGGTAACAGTTGTTCACGGCTCAGTTGAGCTGGGTGCAGAGGTTACATAAGCAATGCTCAGATAAACGCATGGTCTTACTATCAGTGTCTTTAAGGATATTCACAACTTATACTCAAGAACTTGCTTTATGCTCTGCTTATTGCTCTCTGGGTTAATTGCCAGACAAAAATAGGCTCAAAACATTTAGCTACTCTGGAGTGTTTGCAGCTCGTATTCCCCAGCAGGCTCCATGAGGGCGTTGGTTCTCAAGGAATATTCTCCCTATGAGTATCAGTATTTCTCCTCTTCATACATTGTCTCCCTTTCAGGGGTACAAATGTCCCACTTCCAGTCCCCTAGGCTGCTTCAGAGGCCATTCCGTAATTTGTTAATCACGATCCTCTTTGGCCTTGTCAAACTCAGCACTTGAAGCCGGTGGAAGAACTTGCCATCTCTCAGCCCCCAACCAGCTTCTGCTGCTCCCGAACTACTGTGTTTGTCGCCTACTCCAACCCCTCTCGAAAGACCTCACGCTTGAGGTATGGTCGGGACCTGCTCCTTCCTACCCTCACACAAATGCCAGAACATCTGGGCATTGGGTGCAGGGAGAGAGGAGAAGGTGGGGAAGGGACAATCAGAGACAAGCTGGTTGCTAGCTCTCATCCTTCTCCAGGTAGGCACTACCTGTCTCCAGAAGGAGATTTACTACTTCAAAATGAGTCAGATCTGCAAAAATGTGGCTTCTGGTATGTAGTTAAAGGACAAACTTTGCACTTATTTGAAACAGAAGTAATTTGTTCCTGGTATTTATAACAAGGTGGGATGTAGTTGCACCATGTCTAGCTCCTGCTTTCATGTGGGCTTGTGTTATACTAAAAATGATCCAAACATGATTTCTGAATGTCAGCTTGTTCGTCTGAGGAGTTTTAATTTCCAACCAAGACAAGAAGCTTGAAAACTGATATCCCAGAGGGAAATTGGCTGAAATGCTCTAAACTACAGACTGTGCTAAAAGAAAGCCACCTACGGAGAAATATATCAGCACTGAACATATGTTTAAAATTGACTTTTAAAATAGATGTAACCGGGGATTAACTACTATCACTGTACTGGCAACTCAGCACCAGTGTCTGCAAAGAGAGCGTGGGGATTTTAATCATCTCATTCACTCATGTCAAATCTTTGTAGCTTATGTCAAGAAAAGAACCCAACAACTCTTCCCTGTGTCCCTAAATGCCCCTGACAGCTGACTGTGATTTGATCAAAACACCTTCTGAGTGCAACTTCCTCTTCCTTTGCAAATGAACAGTTTTAAGGCATCAGACCTCATCTAACTTATTTCCGTTGCCTTTTTAAAATAAAAGCTTAACTAAACTCATTAGCTAAATTAGTTTCTGATTTTGTTCCTGCATGCTGAAATAAATCAGTGCATACAATGAAATTAAAATGACACCATTAAAAATTGATCATCTTAAATATTGATGCTCTGGCTGAAGAGGATTTATGTTCTAAGCTTTATTACTTATAAGACACTGAGCAAAGCATTTATTACAGACTGAACCTACTCAGTCAGCTGCTCAGGACTTTTGACACTCAGTGGAAAACACCCACAGAATCACTGATTAGTCCTTTTGCATGAGCAATGACTGTTCAGAGAGAGACAATTATGTCAGGTTTCCTAGCAGAAGAACATTCATTGTAAGCAGGGTTTGCAAAGGAATGTAAAGGAGTCTATCACTTAAGTTCCCTGTAGGAGTCAGTGGGAGTCTGACAATGACAAGAAAAAAAAAAGAGAGAAAAAAGATTTGGAAGAAATGCTGTTTGTATTTATGTGTATTTAGCTCTCCCAGTCATCAGGACATCTAATGAGCCCAAGTCTTGTAACTGCAGGAGTTTTGCCAGTTCAGCTCTGCATGGCAGGAATCGCACTGGACGCAGGTGAGAGACTGGCATAAGCCCTGTGTATCCCTCCACCTTGCCCATGCAGAGACCACCAATCCAGTTGCACCATCAGCTAAAACACTGCTGTAGCAAAGGTATGATATTCAGCTGTGTAATGTATTTTAGGGAAGGCAGTCCCTTGAATGACTTTTTGCTGTAGCAAGGAAACCACCGCAGTTTGTGCACAATAGAGATAGGGAAGGCAGGTAATTCTGAACATACAGATACTACAAAATGTATTTATGTGGCTTTACTATCCCCATCCAGGAGTAAGTGGAAAACCCAAGGTGATTCTAGTACTTGTAATACTAAATATTGCCCCAAAAAATGCATGACCAAGTGAGACACACATAGACATGCCAAGCTTTGAGATACAGCACTTAGAAGTAAAGCGATCAAATTGCCAGGACGTCAGTCTGCACAGGCTGTGTAACATCTCAATCCCTGTGATTAGCGTCTTTTACTGCAAGAAGCACAATATTTGCTGCCTAATGCATTCCTCTGCTTTTATTATGCTTGCCAACATTGATAGTGACTCACAGTAAAACAAAGGTAACACTTGACATTCATCGTGAACTCCCACTCATCAATTAGAGACCATAAAGCTTGAACGCTTCGATGTGGAAATCACTGAGTTTGAATGCTGGCTTGTGTGCCTAATACACATCCTTCAGTGCATAATCGGCTCAGTGCTAATAAGTTAGAAGGACTTGGATATGGCCAGTCATGCTCAGGCAACGGCTTATTTTAGAAAGCTGCTATTTTTGGAACAGCTGAGCCATCGAAAGACTTAACAGGTTACCTCCAAAATTAGTCTCATTACTGCAATTCCCAGATGCCCATGGATGGTGCTTGTGCAGAAGGGCAGTATCGAAGCCAGCCACAACAATTTGGGAAATCTCCCTGTCTACGTACGTCTTTCACGGAGGCTGAGATGATGGAGCTGCTGCCCTTCCAAAGGATACCTGGGCGCAGCAAGCCAAGCAGAGCACAGGTGAGACAGGGTTTCCTCACGTCCTCTGCAAGGAAAGGAAATATAAAGGGTGAGAAATCTGGGCTCAGGAGGACAAGAAGTGCCTTAAAGCTGCCAGATGCAAGTTAAGAGAAGAAGCAGAGAGTAGGGGGACAGGAGTAGAGAGCAAGCTTTTGTAGCTATGTGAAGAGCCTGGTTCAACTCTTCAACAATCAACAGCTGAGGACACCAGCTCCACACAAGGCAGGGAAATCCTCTGCCTCCAAAGGGAAACCACATGGGTGCCTGCTGTTGCCCAGGTGTTGGTGTCCTAAAACCCCATACCCCACAAGCCTGGATATACTTGAGAGGACTGACCTCACCTCAGAGCCAATTCAGCCCTTGGTGGTGGCTTCTGGGGTGGGCACAGGGCTGACGGAGCTGCCGTGCTTTGCCTGACATGTACTGAGCCAGATCCTGTACATCACATGATGATTTTGCTCTGCAGCAGCTGGGAACAGGGCAGAGGAGGGTTTCTAAACCTATGGCATGGATGTATGCAGGAATGTTTCTCATGCTCCTCAGCAGTCCCCAAAAAGACTCTGTGCCGGCAGTGGCATGAGCCATGCTGGCAGGGGCGCTGGGGCTAGAAGTCAGCATCCACTTGTGTGAGATCTCAGATGAGGAGCTCACCCTCTTAGAAGGAGCTAGTCATGCTTACTTTTGTGCTCTCCTGTTTGCTGGCTGAGATGAAATGCAAGTTTATATGGGAAACTGTTGCCAAAATCCATCTGCATCCCTGCCAGGCATTTGGAGTTTGCCTTTACCCCACTTGCAGGCCTCTTTGCACAGCCCGGCACCATGTCTTGCTCATGGCCCCTGATAGCCAATACCATTATAAAGCCTTAAAAAAAAGTCTGCATTTTTGTGCCTATTCTCCAAGAGTTTCTCGTGCCTCCTGCCTTTCCCTGGAGGCTGAGCAGAGGTGGGCCTTGGCACCGTGCGGCTGGTGGGGAGCGAGCTGGCAGGCACAGATTTCCTGCGAAATCATGTTCCTTGTGCGTGCCTGCAGAAAGACGTCCCATGACTGCGTGTGAGCTAGAACATGGATGTTTTCCAGGGCACCACCTAAAAGCTGACATCTGGCTAGCAGGGCTGCAACACAGCAGATGACACCCGGGCAAATGGAGGTGCTGGCTGGAGCCAGCTGTGAAGGCACAGAAAATCATGGCCCCCCCGCAGCCTTCAGGCCTCAGAAACACGTACAAGGATGTGCCTGCTGAGGTAAAACTGCTCCCTGTCCTCATGGGAGTGAAATCTCACACGTTACCTCTATGGGAGGAATTGCATGGAGAGGCACAGCTCTTTTTTGTGTCAGCACAGCCAGGTGACATCAGCATATTCCCCTCTGGTGATGGGATCCTGATCTCTGTCCCCAGGCTCTGGCTCTCCTACTCTGAGAGCAAAGTCTGCACGTGAGCATCATGTCTTCCCACTCTCTCCTTCCTCATTTCTTGCTGTGCAGCAGCCTCTCTGCGGAGTGGTTTGAGCACAGCCCCGGAGCAGTTGTTTGCCCAAAATACTTCAGCCGTACCTCTGAATACGATTCCTCAATGATGCAATCCTGCACCAGACACCCTCCACTGCAGGATCAACAGGTAGTTCTTGAGCAAGAAGAATCCCTACACCACTTTATGATGTCTCTCACTCAAAATGAAGGAAGCTGCTGTCACCTAAAACGCTTTTTGTTCCATCAGATTTCTCTCTCCATGCTACCCTCCAGCTCTGGAGGTATTTCAATGAAAACTGAACCACTAGCCGTGTTTCTCATGGAAAACAGGGTGTGAAACCATGAATAATGGAACTGCTCCCATGGAACTAACCCCAGGATAACTTTTCATTTGCAGTCTTTATCCTGCTGCCTGTTTTCCCTCAATCAAATGAAGGAGGCACTGATTTAATCAGAAGTGCAGAAAGGAAGTCTTCCAGCCTGTCTTTTGTGCTAGATGCAACAGAGTTTTGGCTTTTCTCTTGTCAAAGGCTACTGTGGAACATCATCCTGGATTTCCATCTTCCCTTGTCTTCTCTGGGTAAAGTTTGATCCTTCACTCTTCACCCTGACTTTCATTAGTGCTCTTGCCAGCTTTTCAGCTCCTCCCCAGGCAGCTGCCAGCTGCCTCTTTTGCTGTCGCTGTTCTTCTTTACCCTACTCGTCCAAAACTCCATAATGATTAGCTAAATTTCTAAAAAGATGTTTAAGAAGCTAGTCTTAATAGTATGTTTTCATTTCACATACCCTTCACTCAGCAGTGGAGAAATCTAAAGATATGCTTTACAGAACAGCTACAAGTAATTGGTGCTGTACAGATATTTTTGAATGAATCCATGCAGAAGTCACCTGGTTTAAAGATTCACTGTAGAGTTATTAACTTAGGGTGAAACTCTATTCAGCTGTGAATTAGAAGTTTGGTTTATGGGTTGCTTTTTTATTATTTGGAGGGACCTGACAAGGCTCAGCACTTTCACATTGTATTGACATGAGATCTGGCAAACCTTTAAAGCCAATGGGTTCAGAGCTAGTTGCAGTTTGAGGTTTTGGAGCTGTAAAAAAAAATCTGTACCAACTGCCAAGTAGACTTCTGAAGGTGTGAGGTATGTAAACCGAGACAAGAAATGTCTCTGCTGCATCTGCAAGCTGAGGGCAGGCTGCACGGTGGTGCTTGGTCTCACTGCTGCCAGCCAAGGGCAAGAAGAGAAGAGTCTGGTCTGGCACAGCAGTGGTCTGCTGGCTGGAGAGCGGGTGTCAGCAAACTTCACACCCATGGGTTGCACCAGTGATCTGCTTCTCTAACATCTCAAGTGACATCCTAAGGGCCAAATGCCCTGGGCAATCCCAGCATCTTGGTCTTGGAGTTTTTTTCAGAGCTGCATGGCAACAGTGATGGTGGGTTGTCAGGGGTGAATCTCTAGGACAGGCTCGGATCTGAAATCCCCTCCAGTGCTCCCATCTGCCTGCATGTGGCCTTGAAACAAAGCGTGACAAGGCTGGTATTGTTCCTCTGCATCTCTTTTTCCTCATGTTGACATCCCAGTGTGCCTGTAGCACCTTGCTGATGCTGGGGGACTGTGCGAGGAGGACAAGGCCCCATGGCTCAAGGGGCAGTGCTGCCCTGTCCCCCTTGGGCTTCCCATGGGCTCCCCATACACCTTGTGACACAGAGCCCTGCTCTGGGTGTAGCCAAGACACAGCTGAGATGCTCAGCACTTCAGCTTTGAGAGTTAGATCCTGCTGTAGGTGGGGCCTTATCTCGGCTTCCATCTTGACTGTGCCCTTGTGCAATACAGGCACCAAGGTGCTTGGGAAGACTTCAGGTGGAAAGAGAAGCTGTGACACCTTCCAGGATGAGCAATGATACTTCTCTTTCTTGCTGTAAGGTGAAAAACAGGATTGAAAACCTGGTACATCTGAGCTGTCTGCTCTTTCCTTTGCTTGTTGCCTTCATCATCCCTGATAATGAGCCTTATCATTTTGTAGCAAACTGCAGGGTTGTCCCCTGCTTTGATTGCTCATGGTGCATGACACAAGTGGCCTGGTCCTGATTGCACTTTTTAGTTACTACTTAGCATATATCTGTATAGTAAGAAAAAAAATACTGACCATATTTAGACAGTGGCTTGGGATTTAATGTGAAATGCTAGTTTCCCGTAACGTAACATAACATTAACATAAAATCAACATAACATCATAACGTAACGTAACGTAACATAACATAACATAACATTAACATAACATAATATAACATACATAACATAACACAATGTAGCATAATATAATGTAACAACAAAATATAACATTAAAAAAGTAGCACACCAGACAGATATGTCCCCCTACATTACATAGTGTCTCCTTGCCCTGTGTTGCACTGAGAACATAATCACAGGGAAGAGAAGCTTTATCGCTCTGAATACCAGCTAAGTGGTGGGTACCTGCGCTTTTTGTTCACTGCCACCATCAAGTCTCTTAAAACTAGTCTGCTGTGCAGTGAGAGGTTATCTGTGGCACTACAGGTCCCTCCCCAGGGCACAGGAGAAAGAGGTTTTACCTGTGAGTGTTTTTCTGTTCTCCTTGGATTGCTACTGCTCAGATTCAACAAGATTTATTGGTGTTTCTAAAGCTTCCTGGGCAAGGTGGGAAAGTTACTCTGTGTGGGTGTTTGTGGAAAGATCAGCTTTGTTTGATTTAGGTGCATACCTTTGTCTGCCACTGTCATTTCACTTGGTTATCAGAATATACTGGAGGCAAAATGAGCAATAAAATAAATAAAGCTAGAAGAATTGAACATCTAAGGTAGCATACCGTGCAAAAAAATCTTCCCATGTTGACCCTACTGCAATGTAGCAGTGTAGCTGTGTGCCATGAGGACAGCAGCACTACCGCGTGCCCTTCAGTTGCTGCTGGTTCTCCTCTTCCTCACCAACAGCCTGCTCAAGTGAAGCTGAGGGATGCTGAAATGCTAGGCTCCCATGAGGCAGCAGCAGCAGCTCCTGCCTACCCTTCAAGTACGTATCTAGAGCAGAAGGACTTAAGGAGAGAAGTCCTAACCTGGAAATCTACCAGAGATCTACTGCTACCAAAGCACGAAGGGAGACTGAGGAGGAGCACATAACAGAGGAGAGAAAGGGAATGGAAATATAAAGGAGAAATAAGACGGTGAATAAAAAAAAAGAAAAGCAAAACACAACAAAAAATTAGTTGCAGTACAAGTAGAATTCATCTCTTTATTTCATCTGTGTTCACTCCAGTCCAAGGACAGGAGTTGTCAGAAGGTGATCTCTTGCATTTAAGTGGGCTCTAAATTGCAACAGTATAAAAAAAGCAGTATTAGCTTCTCTTCTTTGCAAGGGAAGGTTTGAAAGATCAGTCCTGCAGCTGGGATACCTCTCCATCTAGCTGCCGGTCCCAGTTGAGATGTGTCTGTAGGTGGAGTAGGCAAAAGGGCTGACAATTTTCTGTGTGTGAAATCTGAATACACTCTCCCTGTTTCATTTCGGGAGATTTCAAGGCCCCCCTGGTGTAGTGCCTCTGCTATGCAGTATCAGGAAGATGTTTATCTGTTATGGTTTTGGGACATGTGCAAATGATACATTAACCTCCAAGTTTCAAGCCTGAGCAGGACTGGAAGCAATATGTGGCCCTGAAAATCTCACTGTGAGGCCAAAAAGTCTGGGCTCCACCTTTGTTCATCACTAAGTAGCAGCCTGAGAGGAAGCTGGGCTGGGCTGGATTCCTCAAAGGTGAGTGACTTTCACGTTTTGCATAATACGCATTTTCAAAAAAATGCCCTTGTGGTTGGACCAGTGCCACCTACCATGAAAAACCCCTGGAAAACTTGCTGTGGCTCAGCAGGGGAAGACCATATTGGATATTGTCAACATGTTAAAATCCTCCTGAGTGAAGGCAAGAGGGAGAACACTCTTGGCAAAGCTGTTGTGCATTTCAGCTAAGGAACTTAAACAAGGCTCTGAATAACTGCACTCTGAAAAAAGATTTAGGATGAAAATATGAGGAGCTTCATTAAAAGAGAAACAAACTTCATTTGCATCAGAAGAAATACATTCGGCTTTACCAAAACTGAGGCCTGGACTATGTGGCACATTGTTTGAAGCCCTGTCAGAAGAGATTAGTTGTTTCATATAGTACTCATAACTAGCATCTTAATGGATTAAAAATACCTCTTTCATGTCCACAAGAGAAATATTTTTTTTTTGCTCAACCTGACTTGCCCTCGGATAACTCAGTCCATGGCCCTCGTATTGCTTTGTCAGAAACGGAGCACACCCTGCAAGGGGAAAAACCTGCCCCTGCCTCCTACCTCCAAGAATGATTAAACAAAAATAACACTTTTTTTAAAAAAAAACACAACTGGAAAGACTGAACCAAAGCAGCTCTTTGAAATATCCACCAACACAGACATCAGCTCTCCAGACAAATTACTATAAATGAGTGAGTGTGAGTAGGCAGTGTGATAGCTGTGGGGCAATTTCTATGAGTGATGTTCATCAGGAAAGTAAAGTTGACAGGGCACTGACATACCTATAGACCAATGTTAAGGAGATTCAGCCCACTTGCCCCCCTATAACTCTTGACATCCTTCCCCTTGAAGTTAGAATTTATCTTCTAATGGATGTGTCTGATACCATGTTAGTACTGTGGATTTAGCAAAGTGAAAAATAAATGTGGACTTGAAATGGAAGTTAGAGCCAGGCATAAGCTAATAATAAGCTAGTAATTCACTGTGATCCAGATATCAGTAGTAGTAATGTATTACACTTCTATCTGTATGGCGTGGAACACAGTCCTTCACTTTATTTCCCAGTGAGGTTGCTATAAGACCTGCAGAGCTGCACTGCTTGTAAAAAACCATCTCTTGTCCCCACAAGGTGGCTGGTGAGACTGGGTTCACAGCCCTTCCTTGTCAGGCAGTAACAGCTGTGCCACAGCCAAAGGGCCTGTGGGCATCTGTACACTGGCGTAAAGTTATCTGAAATCGGTTTACTGTGCAGAAAGGCAACAAGATGAGCTTAGGTGCTGGCACAAACTGGTTGGGCTCCTTGGCTCAGCATCATTGCTGGACGGCACAGGACTACACTTCATGTGGGACCCAGATACACAGCTTTCCTTCCTTCCGTGCTGTAAAGTGGCACTGATCCCTCTGACGGAGGCAGAGGAAAGGTAACGTCTACACAAAGCAAATGGATAAACATGTTTCTAAATTACATTCTGTTGTGTTCATATTTCTGTCTCCATCTCTCCCTTCTGCTCTGTTTGGTATGATTTTGGTGTAGTTTACTGTCCTCTCGTGCCAGCTTTCTGAACACATTCAATCAGTTTTATAACTGCAGAGGGATATCTAGTATATCTGCTTGCCAGGATAGAGCAGCAGCTTATAATAGGTTTACTCTTCTGCAAGATGCATTTTCCAGTGGCTGGCCAGAGGGCTTTACATCAGCTGCGCACAGACTTTTGGAAGGAGCCTGGCAGGATTTGTGCTGAGGAGCACCTGAGAAAGCAGAGTTCAGCTCGGGAGAGAAATCACACATGTCAGCTGCAGCATCCTAAGGCCAATCGTCTGACTAGGAATCAGCTTCATTTTTCAGCTGTTTGCACACGCAACAATTTTGTTTTCAGTCTTCAAAGTACCTTTCAGGTTTCTTCCTCTAAGAAGAAAAGTGCCATGTAACACAGAAGATTTTGAGAGGTAACACAAGGAAATGCTCCTGTTGTCATTTCCTCTGTCTGGTTCGACTTTGTCTCGTGTTAAACAAGGGTAGAAAAACAACACGGAGATTAAAGCCTGGTTTCAAGCCAGCAAAGAGACTTTGAGGTGCTCTGGCACAGGCTTTAGAAGATTAGCTTTGTCCTTGGAATGGCTTTGTGCTGTGAATATGCAAGAAAGTTCATGGTTTTAAGTTTCATAATGTTTTAAAATGTGTTCTGCAACAATAATGCCCTGAGCTTGGAGCTGGCAATCTGCAAATATAGATGAGGTCCATGGGTTAACACCACTCCTTGTTCTGACAGCATATAAGGAACTGTTTTTTGTGGTTCTGTACTTGGCATGCAGCACAATTTAGGCAAGAAAGTGGGTTTGGAGCTGCACAGTTTAGCTTTGAAAATGCAGATCAGGTCATTTGTGTGT
>NW_009712155.1:0-1421 GCF_000703405.1 Apaloderma vittatum
GGCACATGGGGTTGTTCTTTCCCAAGCGCAAGACTGTACACTTGCCCTGGTTGACTTTCATAAAATTTCTCCCCGCCCAACTCTCCAGCCTCTCCAGATCTCTCTGAATGGCAGCACAGCCTTCTGGTGTGTCAACCACCCCCAGTTTTGTGTCATCAGCAAACTTGCTGACAGCGCTCTCTAATCCCTCATCCAGGGATGAACATATGGAACTGTACTGGTCCCAGTACTGACCCCTGAGGGACTCCACTAGATACAGGCCTCCAACTAGACTCTGTCCCATTGACCACAACTCTCTGACTTCTTCCCTTCAACCAGCTAGTGACCCCCTCACTACTTGGTCATCCAGACCACACTGCCTCAGTTTACCTATGAGGATGCTGTGGGAGACAGTGTCAAATGCTTTACTGAAATCCAGAAAAACCATGTCCACAGCATGGCCATCATCTATCCACCTGTCTATGTCATCGTAAAAGGCTATCAGGTTGGTCAAACATGACTTCCCCTTGGTTAAACCATGTTGACTCCTCCTAATAACCTTCTTATCCTTGATATGCCCAGGGACAACACCGAGGATAAGTTGTTCCATCACCTTTCCAGGGATGGAGTGAGTCTGACAGGTCTGTAGTTACCCAGGTCCTCCTTCCTGCCCTTTTTAAAGACTGTAGTGACATTTGCTTTCCTCCAGTCCTCAGGCACCTCACCTGTTGCCCACGACTTACCAAAGATGATGAGGAGCGTCCTAGCAATGACTTCTGCCAGCTCCCTCAGCACCCCATCAGGGCCCAGGGATTTGTGGATGTTCAGATTGCCTAACTGATCCCTAACCCAGTCCTCATCAACCAAGACAAACTCCTCCTTTATTTTGCCTTCCCCTGGGGCCTCATGGCTCTGGGGCTCCTGAGGAGAGTCTCCAGCAGTATAGACAGAGGCAAAGAAGGCATTCAGTAACTCTGCTTCCTCTGTATCCTCTGTCTCCAGAGCACTCACCTCACTCACCAGAGGGCCTACACTGCCTCTAATGTTAGTTTTATCCGCAATGTATTTGAAGAATCCCCCGCTGTTGTCTTTGACCTCCCTCATAAGGTTAATTCCAAGGAGGCCTTTGCTTTCCTAGTTGCCTCCCTACGTCCTCTGAGAACAATCTTATATTCCACCCAAGTGACTAACCCCTCCTTCCATGATCTACAGACTCTCTCCTTCCACTTAAGTGTGCCCAGCAGTTTTGTGTTTAACCATGCGGGTCTCCTGGCTCTCCTTCTTGATTTCCTACGTGATAGGATGCACTGATCTTGAGCTTGGAAAATGTGGTCCTTGAATACTGACCAAGTCTTCTGGGCCTCTTTAACTTCCAGTTCCCTGTTCTGTGGGATTTCCCCAAGCAATTGCTTGAAAAGGCCGAAGTTGGTCCTGCTGACGCC
>NW_009712155.1:1552-6729 GCF_000703405.1 Apaloderma vittatum
CAGCAGCGCCCCTATCCTGGTCAGCGCATCCACCATTTATATCCAGAAGTTAGCACTGATCCACTGGAGGAACCTCTTGGACTGAGAATGGCTGGCTGGGCAGGCCTTCCAGCAAATACCAAGGTAGCTGAAGTCTCCCTTGAGAACCAGGGCCTGTGACTGAGAGCTGCTGTCAGCTGCCTGTAGAAGGCCTCATCAACTTCCTCATCCTGATGAGGTGGTCTGTAACAGACACCCACCACAGTATCACCCATGCTAGCCTGTCCCTTCATTCTCACCCACAAACTCTCAACTCAGTCCTCATCCATCCCTGGACAGAACTCAGTACATTCTAGCTTTCTGTGTCTCTCTTAGAGCTGTGTTTTATAAAAGGGTACTGCTAAATATTTATTTATTAGCCATAATAGGGTATTTTGGGGAAAAAAAAAAAAAGAGAGACAATAAACAACAGTTTGTACAGGGTAGGTGTAAAAATATTGGCTATTGCCTGATTTTGCATAGCAGTAGTTTGGCTCCAGTCACGTTCCCCTGTGGAGTGCAGGGCTTTGTCCTGGTGAAATTGGTGAGGAGGCTTTCCAAGGGGAACACTGAGCCAAGAAAAGATGTGTGGCTTCATCAGGCAACATTATATTCAGGTCTGGCAGTGACAAAGTGCTGTGTGCCATGAAAATAACTGGACTACTTCAAAGTGTAGAGATGAGGAATCTTCTAGCAGGGAAGGAAAGAAACCAAGTGCTGTGCTGTCAGGCTGCTGTACGAGGAGTGAATCTCAACCCCTTTGCTGTGTTTGTTTGGTTACAATTGGTACAAGAGCTACAGGGGAGGGCAGTAACAGCATCACCACACTAACCTTGTTTCTTAGGGGTTCAATCTTTTTCAGGACTGAGCTCTGGAGGAATACATCAAAAAATCTGGATGAAGTGAAAGGGAATTTTGCCCATGACGTCTGTAGGGTCATGACTCCTCTGTGTCATGTCCATGCTCCCAGTGGAAGCCGGAGCAGGTCAATAGTATGTGCAGTTAATAAAAGCTAGTTGTGCACTGGCCTGTGGGAGATTTGCCTGGTGACCTTTATCCAGTTCCTCCTGAGAATTGTCCAGGGAGAGGTATCAGCATTGCAAAAATCACACACCAAAGCTAGTGCTAATTAATAACCTTATCATCCATCCCCAGAGAGGCCAAAGACTAATAGGGCTGACCTGAATCACAGACACCTTGGCAACAGTGTAGGAAGCTCTTAACTATACTGTACTGCTGTCATACTATAAATTCAGGTAACTTTTGTAAACATTTTTAATTTCTGTTAAATTGAACTTAAATTAAAATTAATTGATTGAATTTATATTAAATTTAATCTAGACTGGTAATTAGTCCCAGGCATTAAGAAATCTTGTTTAAATTAATTATTTGTTATAGAAGAGCAAATGGAGTCAAACAAGATAGAGCCAACTCTCTGAAAATTTTGAAGTCAGAGAACTGGGTAAGGCAGGCAGACTAACACTGCACCAAAAATACAGCTTTGTTTACTGCAGGTTGTGATTTAGTAGGCAACTGAGGCAAGAAAGTGTGGGCAGATGAAGGAAAGATGAGGAGGAGGATTAGGGGTGAAGCATATTCCTCCTCCCTTCCTTTCCTTCAACCAATGATCACATCTGTCCTGCAGCCAAGTGTGATCCTGGAGCAAACACTGACTTCAGAGAAACTGAGCCTTTCCACTTGTGTCTGAATTTGTCCTACAGGAACAAAACTGATATAACTGCACCGTTTTGCTCATCCTCCAATACAAACAAGTGTCACCCACGGAGTATCCTTATGTCATGGGGTGAGACGGTCTGTGAAGCCTGACGGACACCTGGGCCAGGGACCCCAGGAGCAGCTGTGCTGCTGGGCTCGTCACTGCAGGGTCAGAGCCCTCAGCCCTGGCAGTGCCATGGAGAGCAAGGAAAGACAGTTTTGGTGTCTCTGCACCCAGACTGGTGACATAAGCAGGTGTACAGCCATGCTGGAAATTAAATAGCGAAGAATAGATCCAGTTTCTGCCACGTGTGATCTGCATGCTGCAGCACGGCAAAGGACTTTACTAGCACAGGGCACACATCACCATTTTGAAAAGGTGATAGTGCTGAAGGGCAGCCTTATGGCTTATACAATCAAGGAATTACAGGTTGGATTTCCAGAACTCTTTGATGCTGACTTTACTCTGTCTCCACTGAAGCCAATGATGAGTCTTCCACTGAATTCAAGATAGGCAGGCACTCATTGCCTTGGAAAGTATCCCTTTAATTTCACTTAAATGGGAATCAGGAGTCATAGTTGTATTTGTATTTCTATAGAGCTATTTGTCAGCTCTTCTTCGACAGTGACAAACATGAACAAAAAAACCCAGTGAAAAACCATAGAAAAAAAATATCAGTCACAGGAAAATGAATAAGTGGTTATAGACTGACCTCAAAACTCACAGTGAAGGGTCACATCTCTAATAGATAAATACATTCATAGTCACTGTGCAAGCTAGGACCAAGAATTCTTTCTTAAATACTAGGGCAAACAAAAATACAAGAAAAAAAGGGAGTAAGCAAGAGTATGCAGAGAATATGCACACCTCATACCTGATTTTTCTCAGGCAGCTCAAAGACCAAAATTGAGCTGCTACAACTCAATCAACAAAGGAAACTACTTTTAGAGAGGAATTAAAGGAAGTAAAAAATTCACAGATTTCCTCAAGGAATACACAACTATTTTAGGAGGCTAAGTTTTCTAATGGGGAATTTAAATAAAACAGTGACAGTATTTCCTGAAATGTTTAAGCAAATTTGACTTTTGTCAAATAATGAATGTGAATCTTAAATATCGTAGACTGCTTCTCTGGTACATTGTAGAAGATAATGAGAAACAAATACATTATCAGAACTTAGTTACCATTTATCAAAACTATTTTTTTCCCAAGTTACTGTTAGACATTTAGAAAAAAAGAGAGCTAGAAATGAAAATGTCTTGATGTTGTCATTGCAGCTAATAAATAACATACTGTAATGGTATAGGTGAAAATAATGTGCATTGTGTAGGAAAAAGAAATATCAAAGACACAGATCAACCAATCAACAGGTATTATGTTCACCATTGGCAAGTTATGTTCTCAAAGAACTCATTTTTTACAACATGTTAAACAGTAAACTGACTTTATTATGTGGGGCACTTACCTGAACCTCCCCAATATAGACAGAAAGGGAATAATACTTAGAGGAGGATTTGCTTTGACAAACCAATCACAGTCACAGAAACACAGAAAAGGTCTCACATGCCAAAATGTTGCAACAGTTCATTATCTACTTAGGGAGCAGTTTGACTTTTTTTTCTAAAAACAGGTCAAACTTTGACTATTTTCTGTTTTCAACTCCACTCTAGGTGTGTTTTCTCTCCCAAAATTTTGAGACACATAATTAGACATTAAGATAAAGTATAGTAATATCCATTCTAATAATACATGTTAAGCTGTGTATTTTGCTGGCACTTTATATGGTACTAAATCATCAAATAATGACTTAAATCTTTAAAAGAAATTACAAAAAAAACCTGTAAGAAAAAACTGGTTTTTTTCTAGTTTTTAAATTAGCTGAGTTAAGCAGAAGTGTTTATTACTAAGAACAGTAAATGCTTGAGCAGGACTACTTTTGAATACTTGTATTTTATATTGATGCTTACAATCCAAATAAGACTTCTGTGTGGTATTCTAACTCATATTAAATGCAACAGATAAAAAGTCTGGTCAATTCAAATGTGCTGTATGGTTAAAGGATCAATGATATGATTAATAACTAAGAGGAATCAATTTCTGTTGGAACGCTGGCCTTGGTGAATTTGTACGTTGTTTCTCTGATGACACGCTACAAACACTATCTCCTTCTTAAATACTTTGAAGTATGAAGCCCTAATATGCACAGAAACTCTTCAGCTAGGAAGATCTCAGTGTTCTTATTTCTTACTAAAATCTACTTGTTGTAGGACTGACTCATTGATCTGTAAGGTTCTAGTACAAGCAGGTTAGATCATTTCATTATTTCCCAAGTGATTATATTCTCACAGGCATCGCGTGTATACCTACATGAAGTTGACACAGCCCGTCCCCGCAGGTGGAGCAATCCAAACAAAGCTGAGGTTTGTAGTCGGGAGATGGCTCACATGCGATGCCACCACGCTGCACATAAACTGGTTTCCAAACTGGTGGTCAGACATAATTCCTATGAGAAAATCATGGGGTTGATAATCAGTTACACATGTTAATGGCTCATTGCAAGGTGCTAACAGACTGAGAAATACATCTGCCATGTGTTTCATCACGGCAACGTGAAATAAAAAAACCCCAAGAGTACCCACTGAGCAATAAGAACTAATGCCAATGAAAATGTTGGAGCTGGCATTTGCTTGAGCCTCTGACTTTGTATTTACTATAGGGCTCCATGTATTTACTACTGTTATTCTCCATAAGACCTATACCAGAGGAATTATCTGCATTTTTAAAGGAGGAGTTGAATTGCAGCTGCTGTAAATCAATGTTATTCCATTACCTGATTTACACCCATTACAGATCTAAAAGAAAATAAAACCTGAAGGAAAACGTGCTATGTTTTAATAAGCAAAAATGAAGCTTTCAGAGAAAGGTGTTATCTTTTAGTAGACAGGCACATCTCTTTGGAGAAAGGAGATGAGCTTTGGATTCATGAATTCTTCTTCTGATCTGAAATAAAAGTAACAACCTTCAGCAGTTTTCACAGAATATATTCCTTTGATTTTCCTTTGAATCAGCCTCTAACACATGGATGAATGTAAATGTCATCTATTAATCGCTCCCCCTGGAATTCATTGCAGTTCATCATTAGACGAATGCAAAACTTATTTTGAGTGCACTTATGAGAATGAAATGCTTGTGCCAGTTTACTTCAAATATTGAACCAGCAGATCAGATAGTAGTGACATGGGCCAAAACATTGCTAACTGGATCAAAAAGAAAAGCAAACGGAAGTAGCTATATCTATGCTCAACAAGGTCACTGCTAGCTGTCAGGTGAATATATCTCAGGAAGTTTGTAGTGGCTGGTATTTTGTAGAATTACTTATTGCAATTCAACAACAGAGAAATAAAATAAAATAATAAATAATAAAAATAATAATAATTAAAAA
>NW_009712156.1:0-634 GCF_000703405.1 Apaloderma vittatum
AGCCTCCTCGTCCTTCCCGCAACGCCACAAACTGTCATGAGGTTTATCCGAAACTCGGTGCCGTGATTGCGGAGTTGGTGCGTTTTCCTGGGTGGGTTTGAGGGTTCGCCCTTTCTGAGTAGGGGAAGGGGGGTGTAGAAAATCCCAGGGGAGGGCTGTGGTGCACTTGTACGCGTTGCAGGGATACCCAGTTTTACTGCTCAGTCACACGCTGCAGGCCAGCATGTAGTTAATCAAGGAAGAGGGGACGATTCATACGCACCCCTAAGAAGCCAGTTTTAGGCTGGGTTGCGTGCACTGATGATGCAAAAAGGACAAGGGCACCGCAGCAATGATGCGTAGAGTCCATATGTTCCCTGGTATGCGTGATAACTCCCCAGAGGTAAGACCTGCTGAAATACTAACAGACAGGGTTGTTACTCGGATTTTGACAACCGTATTTTCAACCTCTGTACATTCTGGGGGAAAGTGCTTGTAAGGACTATTAGTAATCTGCTCTAATAGACCAGATTTTGCAAATGGATGAGGAGTTACTCATGTAAATCATCTACATGACACTGAGGGAAACTCTAGTGTTCGTCACTCTGAGTGACTTATACCTATGTGGCTTGTTGGGGAATAGTATGTGGTGGGG
>NW_009712156.1:665-11856 GCF_000703405.1 Apaloderma vittatum
GCTGCTTGCCAGCACTTTTCAAGTGCCGAGCTGGTTGAAAGACTGTTTAAGAGGCACACACTCTCCTGCAGTAGTGATGGGCCGTCTGTTTTCTATGATCTCTGATAATTGTTTTCCTGATTCTAACACTTAAACAGATCCCAAGCTGTAAATGTGGATGAGCTATGTTAAAATACTGCCACTGGACAGAGACTATCAGGGTGCTATGTTATTTTAATGCGTGAACAGAAATGCTTTTTTTTGTTTGTTGTGCTAAGCTTCCTGTGCTAAATGACATGAAAAAACTGTTTTGCGAAGTACAGTGTTAAATTTTTTAGTTACTTTTTTTCCTGGTAGGTGTCCACAAACATTGTCATATAGGTTGTTTAACATAACATATTCCTTAAAGCACTGAAGCTTCCCCTGGAAAAAGGAGCTCTTCAGAATAAGCATGGTGCTGCCTGTTGGAGTGATTCAAGTTCTCGTCTTTGTAAACTCTGCTAGATGTGAAAGTAGAAGTAGTAATCTCTCCACTTCCCTCCAGTTCTTTTAATTCCTGTGCCTAGGATCCAGCTTTGTTTGGTTGTTTAAGATTATCTTTGGAGATTATATACATTAATTGCAGTTCTGTGTTTCTGAGCATAAAATACCAATGGATAGGTATTAATAAATGATGAACCCAAATACTTTTGAGACTTTTAATTTTATTTTTTTTTAAATTAAGTAATTGTGATAAGTGCCAGCAGTGATTTGAACTACTGCACTTAATGCAAACACAAGAATCTCATCATGACTGTACACTTTTATGCAGCATTACTTTCACTTACAAAATATGAGAATCTGCAAATGACTTTTTTTTTTGTACTTTGGGACTGCAGGAACATCTTCCTGTGAACTTCTCTAGACCCACGCTGAGTTACACGGCCTGCCAGCAAGTGCACTGCTTAAAGAAACTGACACTTCGATACTGAGTCAGGGAGAGCATAGGTGCACAGGGAGAGGAGCAGCACCCTGTTAGTATTTAAATGCAATTAGGGAGAAGGCAAGAGTCCTTGGCCCTAGGAGGATCTCGCTGAGTGAGGCACTAAACAAAGTGTGAATCCCTGGGAAGCCTTCAAGGTCAGTACAGACAGTGACCGCTGAGGGTCTATGGGGCTTCCGTGCGTCCAGCCCCAAGAGACATACACGTACATTCACCCTTTGGACAGGCAGCACCTTAACCTGTCTTGGTTATGCTTGGTTAAAGGAAGTAATTTGAGGCTCAATTTTTTTCTTTTCAAGTAGTGGCTGTAGTTATTGGGAAAGTACATACATCGAACAAACAATTACTTACATACTTCCTTGTTACCACGGGTAACAAGACTTTAGAGCTCTTCTGTCTTCTTAGAGGTCACAGAAATAACAGCAGCGTTTCACCTCTGAAGTAACTGAACTTTTGCTTTTGTTTCACTCAAAAGCACAGATTTAATGGGGAAAACAGGTGTTTCTGCTTCTCCGTTCATGTGGCAGCTGCATCTGCCCCTTGCTGACAAGTTATATTTCAGCTAAGCTTTCTTGCTTGCTAGATATGCAGAAATACCAAAGAAATGATGCTTGCTTATCTCAAACTCAGTTTGACCCACCCTTTCCTGAGATGCTTCGGTGTTTTCTATTTTAGTTTTATGGGGTTTGTTTCATTTTTGTTTTTTTTTTTCTCCTACAGATGTACCTCTGCAAGAGCCTTCTGCTATAGGCCATGTTCCGCCACAGAAATCCTAGGTGCTATCTAGGTATTAAAACAGAAAAATCAGAATGGGTCTCCTCCTGTTAACCTGCTTACATATTATATCCAAACTTCACTCTGTCCTATTTGCTTGTGTATTGTGACCTCTGATCTTAATCTTGGCCTGTCTTTGTCTGCACAGATAGTAAGCTCTTTGAGGCAAGGATTATATCCTGTGTTTGTAGAAGGTAATGAGCTACTGATCCCAGTCTCCTGCTGTTACCAACATCTATATAAACTATAATGTATTCCTGCAGAATTTCAATGCCTAAATTATACTAAATGATAGTGTATGCTGTATTTAACTTTTCATATCAGAAAGACAGTGAATGACCTTTCTTTGAATTTAACGATGTATGTTTTGCTAGTTTTCCAAAAAAAAAAAAAAGGCAAAAAAGGCAAGTCTCTGCCTTCTATTTTCTCCTAGAACACTTTGCATTTTCTATTCAAATGGAATTACAGCTTTCAAGACAAGAATCAGTTTCACACCACTGGATTTTTGCCCATCCCCCTGTGCCCAAACCTAACAAAAAGTAGAAAACAAAATGCTCACTTGCTGAACTGTAAATACATACATAGACATGTGCATGACTAGGGTCCTACAAATAATTTTTAAATACAGAAGTACAGTTATATATAAAGCATAGAAAAATTGTGTCATATATGCCACAGATTTAAATGTCAGATATGCAAGTTATTTTGATTCTTCCAGCTAGCTAATTGCTGTTGCACACCCTCAGCCTTCTACAAAATGAAGAACTTTTGTTCAGCTCCATAACTAGTGGAACCAAAGTAATCTGGAGCTCCAGAAAGGATCCAGATGTCTTTCTCTCTTCCTTCCCAAGTGCCCCAAGAAAAGTAAATTTAAATACTTTTGGGTAACTGTTGCACATCAAGTCAGTTTGGGGTGGGATGGTCAGTTAGAATATCGTTTGAGTGTTCCTGTTCCAATGTGTTCTTTGTCAAAAGTAATAATCTGTCTCTTCTTCCACCTTTTTCTATTCAAAAACAGTTCACGCAATAGAGAAAGGAAACACACAGTGACAGTGTTGGGCCTGAACTATCAAAAACACCTTTCAGAGCCAAAATTACATTTTCCATGATCTTATGTGGTACACAGTTAGGTCCTGTTGGACTTGGGAAAGTTCCAATATGCACTTATTTGTGCTATGTTAAGGTTAAACTGCAGATCTGCAATTCAACCACCTCTAACAATTGCAAAGCAACTCTTCTGTTGGCCTGGATTTTGGAAGACCAGTGAGGTAGTACCATGTTTTCTTTGAAGATGGTCTAAGAATCATTTCGGGTTGTTGTACCTTCATCCTAGCTCCCAGTTTTAGTATATCCAATAGACATTACCTGCAGCTTGACAGATTTATTCAAATAAGCTTATGAATGGACTCTCCATCAGATACAAGTTTTCAGTATTCTGGGATGAATTTCATCAAGTTTTTTCACTTTTAACTTTGTTTTTTTTTTTCAGTTGGTGCTGTTGCCATTTCTGTTGTGCCTTTGTCTATCAGAATTTTCTTCAGTGGAAAAATCAGTATAATACTTACTGAGACAAATTAATCTCCACTTGATCTTATTTTCTACTTTCTTTTTACTTATCTGGCTAAGAACCATTTGCTTGCTGTCTTTATATCCTTAGTCTAACTCAGCTGGTCTTTCAGCAAATCTCTCTTCATCCCTGTAGGCAGCCCACACTTCAGCAGAGCACTTCTCATCCTTTATTTCTGCCCACTGAGAGATGGTTTTTCCAATTATGTCTGGAGCAGTTTTATTCTGCCCTGTATAGATGTACAGTTACTGGACCTTGGACTTAAAGAAATCCCCAGCCTGCATTATGGGGGAGACACTGTGCTCTTCAATCTAGTTGAATTCTGTAACTGAATTCCCTTTTATTTATTTTTTAGGCAGTATCTCTTTAGATGATGTCCTGACCTGCTTTTGTGCTTTGGGTTATTCTCTTATGTTTTGGACTACATGGATAACTTCCTTAGAGCTATTTTCTATGATTAGGTGGGGTTTTTTTCGCCCACTACTAAGTGAAACCCAACATAAAATAACTGGCTCTGTGTTTATTTGATGTTTAAATATGCAGTTGTGACCTCCAGAAAATTCTAGTTCCTACCTTTATGTGAATTGTTTATTCCTCATTGACACGAGGATCACCACTGCCTTGTAGCATCTGTTCCAGCAGTGTCTCTCACTCTGGGAGTGTCTCAAATACCTCTTACATTTCAGAAACAGAACCTGTGAATCAAAGTGGACCTCTAGCACTATAGCAGTAAGCCATGCTTGGAAGTTCTTTCCTGGAGGTGTTTTTTGACTTGATCGGTTTTGTATCACTGTTTCTGACCAGGGAAGTCTGCCTCTCTGTTAACATATAATGGCTTTCCAACATTTGACCTTATTTCTGTCACTTCTGAGATTTAATTCAGTTCATGTGTCATAGTTATTTTAGTTGTTCCACTGTATTTCTTATGTCTATGTTACATTTGAATTGACTTCAAGCTGCAGGAGTTCCTTGGAGTTATTGCTCTGAGTTTTGTCCTCTCAAATATCTCTTTTTGATATGTCCCAGATTAGAACCGTTCCTTTCAGTGCCTGCCACCTGTCTATCTTTTGCTCTCATTAATATCTTTACTTATTTATCTGTGTCTGGAGTTTCTTTATCTATTGCTGCTATAGTGGTAGATTATAGAAGTGTCAAACTCTATTTTCAGGTACAACCACGCTTTCACATCGGTAGGAATCTTCCCCAGGCTGCTAGAAATGTCGCCAACCCAATGGAGTGTGAATCTGCAATTTGTGCCAACATGAAAGACAGTCGTGTAATTTTTTATCCTTTCTTTTGGCCAGGTTTATCTTCAGCCATTGTTGCACATCTTATATGTTGTCTGCACTTAGCAGATGTCTTTTTGTTTTTCTGGAACCATGCTGCCGACAGGCCTGTCTGTTTTCCTTTAATATGTTTTATAAACTTCAAGAACTAAAAGATAAAATACAACCTGGTCTTGACAATGGTACTCTATGTTTACCAATAAAAAGAAAATATATTCTCTTTTTAAACACTCTTTTAGTGTTTTTCTTATCTCTTCCATAGAACAGATAGCCTAATTTTCTCACATTTGAAAAGAGAAACAATGCAATCCGGAGAACTGTAAACTGCGTATTACTATAGCAGATTGCTAAGCCTAATAGTTTTTATATGAGAGGAGAGTTTACACTTTCAGTCTGAAAACAGAGTACTAGGATGCCAATATAAGAAAATGGTGTCAGCATAACTTTATCCATTAAATCCATATAAGTGGCAAATGTAATTAAAAATTTATCTAATTTATATGCAAAACCATTGTTGATATAGTTCTTCAGGTTTATTTAAGGCTAATGGTTGAGATTTAAGCCATACACTTTTTTATAAAACCTGTACATTTTGCAAACATGTCCATCTGAAGATGTACCTTTGTATTGGCACTGAAATGAAAAAGTCACTCCATTTATTACAAATGATTTTTTGTAACAGCCATGAGAATAGTTAAATAAGATTTTAATATTTACAAATCTTAAAAATAATAGTCTTTCAGTAGGAGAAACAATCTTGTGTTCCAGGCTTCAACTATTTGTGGAAGTCAGGAAAAATGTCCTCTCCATTGCATTGACTATGCATGTAGGCTTTCTTGTTCCATGGAGCTTTAGATATTGACTGAAGACAGGCGAGAAGGTTGCATGAAGCTTTGTTTCATCTATTTCTGCTAATGTCTTTGCTGTGGTCTAAGCTGTGGTTTCCTGCCTGTGGAGGTGACTGTGCACATGAGAATCTCTCCTTCCCACCTGTACTAAGTTAGTGTCGTCTTTAAATGAGTTAATTCTCACTGCTTGCAAAGAAGCTTTTGAATGAGGAGCCATATTTAGAATTGCAGATTCTTCTTGTGCAGCATATAATTTAATATCAGCTAGATAAATTATTGATTGCAAGTCTGCCATTTATCGCTGCACAGTGACTCAGACTGCTGTAAGAGTATATTGAACATGTATCTTCATTACAATTTCCTAGACACTTTTAACTTGAAGTTGGATCAGCATCTTCCACAGCTCCTGTAAATCTGCTCATGTACAGCTGATTAACACCAGCTCCTTCACGCTGTGGGTGGGTTGGTATGCTGATATTGTTACTGCTCTTAGCCAAAAACCAGTCAGACGAGGCATTTTTAATAGCCGCTATCTCTGCCCAGCAATTAGTCTAGCAGCTTGCTATGAGAAGTCAGTGTACCTTGCTTACAGCACTGCTCGAAACGTTAGCAGTGCCGCTGCTGCAGGGACAAGGCTTCATTTAACCCACTTTGTTACAAATACTTCTGGTTTGGATGGGGTTAGACGACCTCATTTTTTCATTTAAATACTGCAAAGGAAGCAAAGTTCACCAAGCTGACATTTGTGGGCGACAGAAGGCCTCCTGCTCCCTGTACACCAGACCTGGTGTTGTTTGGTGTTGGGTGTGGAAGAGAGCTCTGGTTGCCGCAGTGGTGACTTGGCAATGTCAGCCCCAGACACTGTGGTGACTGAGAGGTGTGATGGTGGCACCTTCTCATGACTAGCAGTCACAAGGGTGAGGCTTCCTAGCTGCCAGGGTGCCCTTCTGTGTCTGAGAAATTATGACTGATAGGCACAGTCTCTGCATAGCCTGAGAAGGGTGCAGTGCAAAGCCTGGAAGGTGGAGAAAGAGGAGGAGGTCCCTGAAGGAGAGAGCAGGCATGCATGGAAAGAGAGTGGGGATATGAGCATCCAGATGTGTTCTGTTAAGTGTAGACATATGCAAAAGTAGCAGTAATGGGGCTGGAGTAGGTATTGGTACCGGTCTGGCCATGGAGTGCATGAGCACAGCCTCTGCCTGTCGGTGGACTTCACAGTCTGTTCTGCACCTTGTTCCATCAGAATTGTGCTTCCCTCAGCTCCACTAATTTAAAGCCGGCTTGGGTCTGCTGACCTGAGCAGCGCCTATGTATCCAAAATACAAGATAAACATACAATAAAAACAGCAGCAAGAGGGAAATTGGGGAGTTCCTTGGGTCAGGCAGGGTTTGAAGGGTCAGAAAAGGAAATGTTGAAACGTGATTTCCTCTGGCAGCCCTTAACATGTTGACACAGTTCCTTTGGGACAGTTCGGCATGCCTAAAGCTGTGCAGCCTAAAGGCTTGTCTGGCTGATGGTGGAGGACTGTATTGTCTGTCAGACCTTAAGGCCAGGAAAAGAGTAAAGTGCCCAGCACCAGTAAATCTGCTTGTATTTGTGATGTCATTTTGAGTTTGCGATGCATCCAGTGTGTATAGTAGGGATCCAATTATCCTTGGTGTCTGCACGCTCAGTTCTTTTTAACAGGGAAATAGGTGAGGATGTACACATGTACCTCTTCCTCAGAAGATGTAACATTATCTGAAGAACCTAATCTGGTTTTTGGTTTTGACCAGATTTGTAGTCACACAGATTTTATTATATTTACAACAGTGTTAAGTTCCTGTAGAAATTCTAGTTCACAGCTTTTGACGTTAAATGACCCAAAACACAACATGATCATACACTAGAAAAGTGAATGTAAATACAATTTTATTTAATGATAAAATATAAAAATCTCAATATTTCAGATTAGAGCACATAGTCCAGCGGAGTTAGGGATTGTCCTGATCAATAAGTTACTATTATGTGCTCCTTTATATCATGGTAGAATGAGAGTTGTACAGCTTTTCAGTTTCACGTGTGGTTTCATTTTTCCTCCTTAGTGCCTAATATTATTTATGTTAGGATATATTACAGTATTAACTTTAATATGTGTAACGTTATTATTATTGTTATTATTTCTAAAACAACATCCACAAGCATCCTCAGGAAAACATTGGTGTCTGGTGCATTGCCAGTAGTTTTTAATGATTTATTTTTGCAGCTTCATCCTGCTGATGATTGCCAAGCAAGCTTTCAGCATTAATTGTGTCTCTGGCTGGAGTGCATGCTATGGGCACTGTTTACTTATTACAATACCTATTAAAACTGAGACTTCTTATTTTGTAGATCTGGTAACAGTTTCCTCTAAGTCTTGGTGCTTTTTTTTCTCAGGTGCTGAGGTTGCCCGGCTTGGAGGGAGACTTCTGTCAGGGGAAGTGGACTTGCTGCAGAAGAGGTCATGGCCTCATCCCGACTAGTGGCAAGATCTAGAGATATTGCCAATGTCATGCAACGGCTTCAAGGTAAGAGGCTGACTCGGCCTGGTGCTCTCTGATGTCGATTCAAATGGAGGTTCCTTGTTTTTACTATAGTGCTAGTCAGGACAATATTTCTGAAGTTTAATAACTCTTCTAAACTTATCTACTGAAAAATATTTGTAGTATATTTGAAGGGCTCTGATTATATGAATCCCTTTGTACAGTGTTCCAGTGGTGGTTAAAAGCAACTGATATTATGAATGTGGATCCACAGGACAGGATGCTGAGTTGAAGATTATGAGAATTTGGTTCTGTTTCTCCCACGTGACTTGGTTGTGTATCCGCTTTCTCATAGAAAAGAGAACATAAGTTTTATCTATCCTCTTCTCAGCTATGGAATCTACAGGTAGATCTTCTGTACTGATAAACTAGTATTAGTTTAGCAGTACTTGCTGTCTCTGAGGAAGAACTGTGCTTCATTATATTTTTAAGCACTGAAGAACTTGTAGCACAGTGAGCGAATTACTAGTGCTGAATTGGTGACCTTTTAGGTAACGTATCATAGGATGTCTTTACAGTATTCATTCTGGTTTTAATTTTTCATAGTAAAGCGTTCTTAAAGTTCTTGTCTTATTTAGAAGTTACGCACCTAAATGTCGCAGCTAAAAATCTGCATTCAGAACATATCCTTTTGTTCAAGTGATGATATTGCCTAGTAAAAAATCCTCAGTGCTGCTGTAGGTTTCACTCCTGTTACATTTGAAATTGACCATAAATCCCCAGCCTCATACTTTGTTTACACACCTGCTTCCACTGACTTCAACGAAAGCTTATATGCACAGAACCCTTGACACCCCCTTTCTGCATCTTCTAAATCTGGAAGTTTTATCTTCCCGTGGCTCTTCCTTCCATTTGTTTTTCAGTTCAGGAACTCAGCTTCCCAATTATCAGCTACAACTAGCATACATAATTTCCATGTAACCTCAGCAGATAAGTATACGAATAAATAAAGACACAGATTCTGTCCTGTTTAGAACTGCTGCTGCTGGACTTCTCCAATTCCAGAACGCTTCTTGATGCTCCTCAGCCTTTAGTACAGTTACTGTCTTTTTCCTTGCTATTTTTATTTGTGTCTGCTAATCCTTAGGCTGCAATCTTGGACAATAGTTGGTCTAAGTGGCCACAAATGTAGTGTGAGGTGATATTCCCGGCCCAGGGAATTTGTGGTTTAAACACTAGGATAAGACACTCAGGGTAGACACAAACAAATGAGAGAGTGCAAGGGTACAGTGGGACAATCTTGCTCGCAGAACAGGCAGAGGTCTTAGTACACTGTGTGTATATATATTTGTATCAGTATACTACATCTTGAAAAACAGACATGTTCTTAATAAGGATTCCAGGAAAAACAAGAATAAAATATTTGAAGCAAGAAATGATATAATAAAACTGTGACACGTTCGGCAGAATATGGGAAAATGCATGCAAGAATTAGCAGAGGTGCTTCAGAGGCGCTTGAAGGTTATTCTGGAGGCATATTGCAAAGGAAGGGATCAGGGAGCTGAGCTGTGTTCAGGGAGGATTAACAAGGCTGATACTCTGTAGCAATGAGTGAGGAGGATGCTACAGTAGATCTTTAGAGAGCATGTGGACTTAATTATCAGACTGTTGTGAACTAACTTTTTAAACATCTGTAAAGCTATTGCTGATAAAATATCTTCTCTGTATGTTTGCACTTTGGTTTTTTACATAATTTTTAATGTATTTTGCTCTGTTGAAGTCTGATATATAGTTCAGTCTGCTATAAGTTTGCAGGTTTTTTTCTTTTTGGAAATTAAGCAAAAAAAAAAGAGTAACCTCTTAAAGTGAAGACATTTTAGGAGAAAATGTATGAACTAAATGCAAATTTGGCATTAGGCATGTTAGACTTACCTATAACTGGATTCTTTGCTTCTCAGATGAAATCAATTCAGCTTGGCATTGTTGGGATTCGAGTTTTGCTGCAGAAGCACTATTTCAATAAATCACCTGTGCCAAGACTGGAGTGCTTGGAGTCTAAGTCTTTTTATAGTCTGTAGCTCTGCATTATGGATGAGCAGGCAATCTGCACTGCGACTACCTTAGCTCTTGTGAGTTGACGTTGCTCTACCTTTGAGAAATTATAGACAGCTGAAATAGAAACAGGTATGGACACAGGAACACAGACTTGTTTCTTGGAATGTTTGCACAACAGTCCAGAATCAGTGCCGTTGGAGCTGGGTGCATAGGTCAAGGTGGGAGTATAATTGAGACTATGCATGGTGTAACAGCTAGAGCTGAGCAGCAGTAGTGCTTTACAACACCTGCTTTTGTACCTGTTTTTTAGCTGAGGCAGGGATCGTCTTCCTGCGTGACACTATCAGAGAGTGCTACAAGATGTCAGTGCAGGGAACTCACTGGGATTGAGGAAGAGAGGTAAAGCAAGCTGTGCTCCCTCCTCCACATTGTTGCTTTTTTTTCCCCTTACAGGTTTCCAGTAAGTGTTTGTGGTGGCAGAGTATAAGAAGGACCAAAAAAATGCTACTCTTCACTGTGAATCTCAATACTAATTTTGAAATCTCTGCTGCACATGCTGTAAATGAATGCAGTTATATCAGGTCTCCTAAAAACTGTTAAAAGAACAGCAAAGTTGGTTCTGCTGTTGGTTTTTTGTTTGGTTGGGATTTTTTATTACAGAAATTGTCCAGCCAGTTCCCTGTGGTGATTATGACATTTGGTATACACTCTATAAATGTTGCAGAGTTTTTGAATGAGACCGCATATCACTTGGGACAAACAAGCATAAAGATGTGCAGCATGCTGGGCTGTGGGTTTGAATGCAAGTGTGTAAACAACCTGTCTTATCCTGTGGTACCCAAGCCAAGGCTTATTGCGTTATTGCTTTCTCTGATAGGAATGGAGGATCTACTTCTTTAGTCCAGGCCAGGCAGGGCACAGGAGAGAGGTGGGCAGTGGGAGTAGGATTTACCAACTCTAACTTCACATCCTAATAAAAAAATGAGACATATGGCTATTCCTTCCCCTAAGTGCAGACTGAGCTATAATGAGACAGGCCCTTCCAGACGGAGTGTGATTCCTTGTCACTTGAAATTTAACTAATAAGCTTATGTTTTTGAATCAAAAATCCTTCCTTTTATATTTTGATTTTGGGAATTTTATAACATATATATTAGGCAAGTGTTGCAGGAAAGAGGGGGCCTGCCACCTTTATGGG
>NW_009712156.1:11887-25752 GCF_000703405.1 Apaloderma vittatum
GAGGAGCTGGCTGTGTGGAAGGATTAATTTTAATCAGAAAGGTAGGTGTAAATACAGAGAAGTCACAGAAGAACTCTGTTTCGCTCTTCTGCTGGACGCATAACCTTAGCTGCATGTGGCATCTTTCCAATGGCTGCTGCTGACTCCTTATCCTTCCTGCAGTGCTCGGTGCTACCCTGCTCAGGGGCTGCCAGGTCTGTCCCACCTGGGTCAGGCAATTCAGACTTTCAGGAATTTATGATGGTGGTGTGACTACTACAGGAGTTAATGCAACCTAGGGCAGATGTTTGAGAAGGGCATAATTAATTTTTTTTAGTTGCCTATTTCTCCTCAGCGGCTGTAGGGATGAGGTAGTACAGAGATGACAACTGATTCTTTCATTGCTGAACTTAAGTGTGAGGAACCCATCCTTGTGGTACTACAGAATGAACAGATGACATCCTTTCATGTAATTGTCTTTGCATAATTTATTCTTTGCTATCGCAGTTCAAGGTTTTCTGCAATACCTTATGCTTCCTAGTTTACTCCTTCATACTATAAAAGTACTCGCAAAACCTGAACAGAACTGGTGTACACCACTGATTTGAGCTACGTTCCTGAGATTGTCTTTGGGATTACTCAGGGAATTAAATGCCAGTTGGCACAAAAACACTGCTTCATAGCCTATAGAAGCTGGAAGCTTCACTAGCATTATAGCTGCTCATCCACTGAAGATTCTTACAGCATTTTTAATAGTGGAAAAAATCAAATCAAGTAGTGCTGGAAAACAAGTTAGTAAACTTCTTCTATCTTTGTAATCTCTGCCATTGTGAAATTCAGTCTTTTCCAGAAGTACTATGCTGTTACAGGCAAACTGCAGTCATGCGTATACTGTTTTGAAAACAAAAAAAAACCCAAACAAACAAAATAAGTGAAAAAGCATCCCACTCTTCTGAACCTTGTCATCCTGTATACTGACTTGCTCTTACTGGCTTGTAAGGTGATGCTGAACAATCACTGTATCATACTAGTATTGTAGGCTTTTCTTATACTTGCTTTTCACTCTCTGGTTTTTTCCTCCAATTTATCATCTAGTAGTCTGTGCCAAGTAGAGATTTTTCTGATTGGTGTTGCATTCATTATTGAGCGGTCCATTTAGTGAAGTAGGATATTTTTGTCCTTACTTATAGTAGATCGCAAAAAAATCAGTCTGCATTACAATCCTATCATATATGCCCCCCCACTTAAGTTGCTCCAGTATCACTGATATTTTGAGACTGATCTATTTTAACACCATTCAGTAAAACCAGTTCTAGGCTGTACAAAGTACAGTAATTTAAGCAATATAATGTTACCAGACAATCCCTTTGTTGTCCTTAAAAAATTCTACAAATGATACAAAACCATAAAAAAATTCTTTGCAGTCTTCTGTTTGGTTCTTGGTTACACCACTGTTCCTGTTTAGGCTCTTAAACTCATTTTGGCTGTGGGTATCTTGGGCTTTTGTAGACTCCCTGCGTAGATGCTTCATTGTGCAGGAAGAGCTACAGTGGGAAAGCAAGCAACATGGTAGCCCATGAAGACCCACTGTGATGGAAAGGAGACATAGATCTGGTAATCTTCATTCTCCTGAAAAGCTTCAGTGCACACTGCTCAAATTAGTTAAAGACTAGTCTGTGTTTTATGTAGTGTTATCTAGAAGTAAGTATCATCTGTAATTTTAATGCCCTCCTTATATTAGCACTATTTGTAGAGTGCTGTGGGTTGGTTTTCTTCTAAATTGTCCTTCCTTCCTTCGCTCCTCTCCCACTTAAATTTTGGCTCTTCTTTTCCTTACTTTCACATCCTAGCATTTCTTTTCCATACCATTCTAGCAGTAACCATTAACCAAACAGGTGATATTTTTTTTTTTATTTAGCTCATAGGCACTTTGTTAATATGTACCTTCATCGGCATTTTCCTTGGCAGTGCCAAGAGCCACAGTTTAACATTAAGCTAAGCTGATTTAACAGATACCTGCTACTGAAAGCTGCCTTGCTTCCCTGCATGCATGTTCCCAACATTTTTTCCACAAGTGCTCTTCCTCCTCTCACCTTAGACCTGAAACAGCTACAAATTGGTCAGGTGAGCTCCTGGCAAAAAAGCAAGTGACGAGATCTCCCCTTTCAGTGCCATTTACCATTTTATCATATGCAATATCAAACTGCAGTATCACATTTGTAAATGTGAGTGAAATTGAAAAGGTGTGCTTTGTCAGAAGGGGCATGTTGCACACCTTGCACAGTTGATTTTTACCTTCACATCACAAATAACTGCCCCAGTTAAGGGTTTCATGTAGTCCTGCAGCCACCGCCTCTTCTTTGCAATCTTTTACTTCTTGAAATGTCCCAGCTCGATTACTGCAGCTTTCGTGGATTTAGAAGATTCTTGAGTTAAAAAAGATGCCAGTGTAAATGATTAATCTCTCAGGTGAGCAAGTCTTGTAACTAAGGGAACTCATTACTCATTGGCAGTGCGTTAAAGGAAAATAGACTCTTTTGACTCTCTTGACTCTGCAGACTTTATGACCTGAAGGCCAAGTAAATCTAAATGATGAATTGGGAATGTGAATAACATTATAGCCCATGTGTTACCTAACAGAAGGAATTCAAGCAGGATTTCAGTCTGTTGGTTTTTTGGTTGGTTTTTTTTTTTAGTGTGAAAAAGTTTAAGTTACTGATATTTCAGTACTCTTTTTCTGAAATAAAAGATGTGTAAAGGTTAAGAAAGGTGGAAAAACATCATGGCTGAAAAGAAAGTCATTAAAGGGTAAAAAAGAAAAAGAGATCAAATGTTTTCATTTACTACAACAAAAACATGTGAAAGGCTTAGGCTACAACCAGGGGTGTTCAGCTTAAATATTGGTTAACATTGAATAAGGAAAGTTGCTAAGGCTAACTATATGGAAACAAGTCCTGTGAGACTTCTCTTCAGGTTTCTTCAACCCAGGTATCTTATAATTTGATGTATTGCTGGCAAAGACAACTTCTGAGCTACCTGTAGGTATTGCAGAATCACAGAGGAAAGGATACAGGTGAAACGTTTCCCTAGTAGCACAAATTACTACAGTGTGTGTGCTGAATACTAGGTATCATGCGTACTAGAGAGAGCACTAAGTATCTCAGTGAGAAGAACCGTATGTTTTTGGTGTTTTTTTTTCCTGACTGCAGTTAGCTTTCATTTTGTATTCTTTTCAAGGAGAACACAGTCCTGGGGCAGTCTGTGCAATGCAGCATTTGTTTTAGTGAAGTATAGTGCTTTTTTTCTTGTTTTTTAGAGATTTTTTTCTTTGTTAATAAATCCCAAATTCGCAATTTAAAATACATTTTTAAATGTTTTGAAGTTAATGTTGCCATCTTACTGCTTACACTCTTCTACTGCTTTTTCTTCCTAAATTAACAATATAATGTAAATAGACATATTCCTACTTTTTCTTGCTTGCTTGCACTTTTGGTAATCACAACAAAGTCCTCACAGGTTGATAAGCCGATCTCTACCCCTCTTTGCACTTGGTTGATGGTCAGCTAGGATACAAAGTACTGAAGATCAAATAGGTGGTATAAATGACAAACATATATTTGCATTTGAGTTGCTGTTTGAGAAGTGAATGTATTTTTTTAATTTCCATCTGGGATAAAGCATATACTTGGGGCAGAAAATGGTTTATGTGGTAGTGTAAACCATTGAGATTAGTTTCATTTGGCTCTGGAGGAACACATTTAAAAAATTTAAATTCTTCGCATATGCTGCTTGTAAAACACTGCAAACAGGATTCAGTACAAAAAATGCAGGAGGCAAAGTGCAAGACGAAAACCTTCTTTGGATTGTTTTAAAGGCAGTAGTTTAAAAATATTGCTTCTGAAATACAGTGAGTATCCAAAATGTATCAGGTGAATTGTGGTTTATACAAACATGTTTTCAGCAGCTTCACTCTGCTCAGTCTGATTTGACAAGTTTGTATGTAGGCATCCACACCGCAGCTGTTTAAGGTTGGTTGTGATAAATCCCTATCTAAGGTTCAAAAACTGTTTTAAGTCTTTTATCTTAAAATAACATGTAATGTATTTGTTACTGGTGTGATATTTCAAGGCGCTATTTCAAGAAGTCTAAATAGGAACAATTATATGTCAGTGTTGAGAATTTAGTGAAGATAAAGATTTTGAGAAGGAAAATATTACAGTGATGAGTATTTCTGAGAGCACCCCTTCTATTCTGGCAGGCCACTAGACAGTTATTGTAGTAATAACATTGAAGGGTATCAGAAAGCAGAATATCTTCAAAGTATGGTGATGTCAGGTTTTTCTATGCAGGTTATGACCTTTATAATTTGTCTGTTTTGTGACATCTACCTCATTTCCTATTATACTGCAGGCTTGAATAATTAGATTTTATCTTCTCACAGCTATGCTGTAGTATCTTCTTAAAATACATCTTATACATTTTGGTGTTTAATAAAACACCAAATTGTCATCATAAATAACTTTCCTTTTTGGAATGCTATCATCTCTGTCACTCTTGAACGGTACAGAAACTGAAAATTGCAGAAGGACATGTCTCTTGTTCCTAGTTACTTATTAATAAGCATTAAAATAGTTTTGTAGAGGAACTATTGCTGGTCATGCTTTTATACTGGTGTAGAGAGTTCTGTAGTGTAACGGCAAATTATTTCAGTGAGAAAGTTCACTGTTTTCCTGTAAACCTGTGTTGCCCTTTGCAGAAATCAGAATCTTCACCACTTTTAAATATCAGGATGATAATCTACTTAAGAGAATACACTTGCAGATAAATAAAACACACAGATAAAAGTAATACCTAACAACTATTAGCAATTTATTCCACAGGCTGTTTCTAGAATAGAGTTTTTATTTTGCACTTTAGATTTCATTTGCTTAAAAATATCCTAGTTTCTGTCACAAAGCTTCTCTTTGTGAGTCATATCACATAATATTAATTTTAGACTCACGCTGAGGTTTTTTAGATGCCAGTTGTATGTATCCAAGTGAATTGTCTATTACTGTGTGCAAGAAAACAGGCTACTTGTGTTCAGTCTTTCATCTAAGATGAGAAGGAGCCTTATGACGGAAGTGTCAACATCTTATTAAGAATCAAATAGTCTATTTAAAAAAGAAGAAAGAGGAAAAAAAACCCCTTAGAAAATCACAAAAAAACCCTCCAACATTCTAGCTCTTGGGAATTTATTTCTCCATAGTAAATTAAGAAAACATGTTTGAAATATATTACATTTTACAGGAAGTTATAACCGGTTACTTAATCACACAGCTAACATTTGTATTCAGATTCTGGTTAGTTGTTTTTGGAGGTGTTTATTTTATTTTTCTCACTTGTCGACAGAATTTAATTTGGGGCTGTTCCATGTGCAGTGCTCTTTTCAGAAGGTGTGCAAAGGAGCTAGGGCTAATTTTAAAAGCTAACCTCCATCCTGTCCATTGAAACCAATCCTGGTTTATTTTGGGTTCTCAGTGATTACTTTAATCCAATATCAGAATTGTTAGGGAACTAGTAGAAAAGTAGCCCAATATTTCAGGACAAGTAGCCTCCAGCTAAGCGTGGCAGAAGGAGCAATGCTGAGTTACTACACGGTGAGGATGGGTCCGCTTGTGCTCCAGCTGAACCCTGGCACAGCCTGCCTGGAGACCAAGACCCAACACCTCAGCCTGCTTCCCTCTCTCTCTGGTCTGTCTCTCTCGTGCTTTCCCTCCTGAGGAGTCGTGGTTGTTAACATATACAGTGCTGTAAAGTATTGCTTGGAGTTTCGTTGCATGGAATGTGAACATTCACATATTAAGACATAATTTGTGAAGCTGTTTCTACTGTAATTTCACTAGGGTTTATGTAATTACATTTCAGTATTTGTTACATTGTCTTTATTAAATGACCTCTAAGGTCCCTTCCAGCCTAGGCCATTCTATGATTAGCTTATGTGTGTATGGAGAATGTATATAATCTCCTCTTTATACGAGTTAGGCTTGTGACACAAACCTGCAAAACCTAGGAGTCCCCAGGCTAAAGACTGTTATTGTATTCACCCTGATAGGAGATACACCTGGAACATTTAATAACACCTCATATCTAGATAGCCTTGCTGCAGAACGAGAGTTACAGTTAATTTACCCAAATCACCGAGCTTCTTTTTAGCTGTGCCAGTATAACTCCCAGGGAAAATTCATCATTCCCTCAGAGAGGGGGCCTGTAGAGTTGTGCTACACCATTCCTCTGTTTTCTGTACCTCATGCGCAGAGGCCCCGCTGCTGTAGCTTCTTGTAACTACACAGGCTGCCAGGCCTCCACCAGCTTGCTTGGAGGTTGCCACTGGTGTACCTGGAGAGGTAGAGCATCTTCACCGTGTAGAACAAGGACCACACGTCGGTGTGGACTTTCTGTGCGCCTTTACTCAAGGTGCTATTGCGAGAAAGCCGCTCACTTCCAGACCCTGTAAATGCAGCAGCTGTTCTGTAAAGGCTTTATCTTAAGCTCATTAAAACAAAGGAAAAATCTTCTTTCCATAAGGTGAAGGGAATGAACTACCACACCAATACTAGGTGAAGAGTATTACTGTTAGCTTTCCGGTCTTGGAGGGGAAAAAAACCCCAACCCTTACATACAGGATCCCACTATTCAAAAAGATATGAGGCCAAGCCACTGTAGCAAAGCAGAGCAAAATATTTTCTTGCTTATTGTGCTTAATAGGTGGAAAAAGAGGAAAAAGCTCTCTTATGAATGAAAGCTGTAGTCTTCAGAGTTGACCGCTGATAAGAAATTATGGTTATTTGTGGTAAACTCAGGTTTTGGACTGTGTTTTTATTCTCCCAAGGAAATAAAAGTAAGTTGCTATTGCATTTGAGCTTGTGTAAAGGCCCATCTCTTCATTCTGTTTGTTTTAGCCAGGATTTCCATTTTATTATCTTACATGCCAAGACATTCTTAGGCTTTTCCAGGTTCAAGTGGTGCAGCCATCCATGGTACTGAGACTGCAAACTGATGCCTGCTTAGTAGATGGTTGCAGATACCGTTGAATTTTCTCTTTCACTTAACTCCTGTTAATAACAACAACAACAAAACCCCATCTGTTTATGTCCATTAAATAGCGTAGAAAGACCATGTGATTTTTTGGGAGAGAATTGATAATCAACATCACCAATTACAACAGGTAGGAGCTACAAAACCTATCATTGTACCTTTCCAACCCTTCTCTGTCATTAGTCGGATTGGCTCTGTACTTGAGTGCTGTTTTCCAGCCCGGATGCTGCTATTCCATTCACAGATGGGTGAAGCTGATGTGCCCTCTGACAGTGAGAAGTCAAGAAACAGCTTTTAATGGAAGTCACAAAGCTTGTGCTCCCATCCAAATGAGGAGAGGAATATTTGGGAATGGACCCTTTGCTGAGGTTTGCAGCCCAGCCGGCATTTTTACTCTGTGGAGTGTACTGCCACAGAAACTCAGGCTGTGGTGGGGTGAGGTGATGCTTAAGGAAGCCAGAAGTCAAGCTTGAAGACAGGAGAGACAGAAGTGAGACCACCCAGTGATCAATCACAAATCAGTGAAAAAGCAAATGTGAGCAAGCCGCTGCGTTAGCAGAGGTCTTCTGGGCATAAAGCTTTGATAGCAGATGTGAGTTGCAGTAATAAAACACGGATAATCATACCCTGGTTTGAGATTGATTAGAAAGGACATAAGACTAATTAACCTGGATTTCTGGCTGCTTTGCATTGTTGAAGTTGTGCAGCGCAGGAAGAATAAGATTTGAAAAGGCATTTGTGCATCTAGAGATAGATATTGCCATAAAAAGGCACGATGTGCGTTTTTTTTATACCTCTCTGGAGGCCCTTCTTCAACTTCAAAGATTTAAGTACTTTATAATCCAACCCATAAACATACAAATAAAGCGGATTAAAAATCTTCAATAGTATTAACATTCAGAAATTAGAAATTTATTATTTTTAAATGTATTTAGTACCCTCAATGTAGTTAATATTTCTAAAGTGAAATACTTACTTATCAGCATTTGTGAGCTAAAGTCAGCGGACTATCTTGAAACTACTAATTTTGTTCTTTAGTGCCACATCCGTTATATAAAAGGGAAGCAATATGACAACCTTGTTTACATTTCTAAAATACATATCCATCCTACCAAAGAGCAATAGATAGATTGGATTGCTGCTTTTTAATTCACATTTTTTAATACAAAGCTCTGAATCTTACTGCAAAGCTGCTTTCAGCTTCTCGAAAAGACAGAAGTTCAATTTGTTTTTTTCTGGCTGGCTGACTGTCTCAGGAGCAGAAAATCTGTTGCTTCTCCATCACAATGTGTCATGGCAGGGAGAAGACTTGAGTAGTAAATCTGCTTTTTTGATCTTGCTTTCCAGAATTGCCTTTTGTTTGGACACTTTGGTGAGCTTGTACGCAGCCTCGTTGCATAATTCTTTCATAATCCTCAGTCTGCCTTTTCATTTGTGTGGTTACTAGGAAAGCTGGAGCTGTGACCAACTGCCAGAAGTGATTTGAATTAATAAAAGGAATCATGAACAGTTAATTGTTGTGTTTACATCTAGTTTCTAAGAGACTCATAATTGATGCTTAGTGTCTCTGTGTGTTTGTTTCTGCAATCTTGGGCACTATTAAATCCTATATTCCCTGGGGAAACTTGTGTCTACGCAAGGAAATTTACACTTTGTATTTATATTTATCTGCAAGAAATTTTCAGGTTTGAATAGGAAAATGAATACATTTTTGGATATTGCTAATTCTTAAGTAGTAAAGTTTTTATTCTTTTTTTTCTGTTGGATTTTGAAAGAGGTATGCAAACAAGTACAAAAGAGGCATACAAAAATGAAGTAGTACATTTTGACCTGTGAGAGTGATAAGGATAGTTAGTATCGCTTTCCAGATGGGAATTGAAACAGAGGAATGTCTCCTCACCCACTGCTATGACAGTGTAGGATGCAACATGGCTTTTACTACAGTCAGGAAGAAAAAATCAGTTCCTACAACTCTACTGAGTTGGTTAAGTACCACCTTGGATCTGCAACTCAAGTGTGCAGGTACCCTGTGGTAGCTACTAATGGCTATTTCTGTTTATTATCAATAGCTGTTTATTCCTGTTGAAGGCACCAAATAGTGGGAACTATATCATCAAACATAGCAAAAACTGCTTGAAATTTGGCTTAAAATTGCATCTTACACATTCAGCAGCATGTAACTTTCACTCTTAAATTTCAACACTATATTTTCTTCAAATTTTCTACATTTTTATATATTGGTAACCAAACAGTTTGGAAGTTGCATAGGCTGCAGTACTTTAAAAAAAAAAAAAAATTATTCTTGCCATAGTTAAAATGGCAAGCATCATGGCCACAATTGTGCAGCTATTTAAAACAACAGGCATGACAATACAGTGATTGTTCTCTGACTGAAATGCAAACTGCCAGCAGATTTGTATGTTGAATGAGACTGAATCTGGAATCTATGCCTTTCCTCCTAGTGACATAGTTAATTAGCATAGCATCAGTGCCAGTAGTTAAGGAGCTCACATTGTTCTCACAGGCTTATGATGAAGTTTAAAAGTATCAAGCTGAATTATGGTGGTCACAGGTAATGCAAAAGAAACAGACTTACATAAAAATGTGCATTGAACACAGAGGAGAAGACTGGAGTTTATTTATTGAAATTTTGGACACTTAGCTACTTCTTGTTGCCAAAGGAGAAACTGTAAGGCACAGAACTAGCAGAGTGGAAGATTAAATGGCCTCACAAAAAACCCCACCAAAACAAAAAGCCCAAAGCAAACCAAAAACAAAACAACAAACAAAGGAACAACAACAACAAATGCAAGTGCAAAACAAAAGGCTTTTAATGTTTTCTTTGCATCTACCAGCACGATCAATTTGAAATTAAAAGTTGGGTAAAAAGCTATGAATAATGTTGTCAAGGAAACAGAATAAAATAACAAATAGGGATACACACAGAAGTGAAAGAAAAAGCGGAATGAAAGCAAAAGGAACCCATATAACATTGATAAGTAGAAAAGTTGGAAGCAAATTAGTGAGGAAAGGAGATTGGAGATGAGAAAAGCAATAACATTGCTTTGAAAAAAAGAAAATGCAGACAGAAGCTGCTTTACATCTCTAAATATAAAAAATGCCATGACCAGAGTTTTAACTGTGTTGATTGTGAAGTGTCTCAGTCTCAATCAACATCTAAGAGCATGTTTGCCCTTAAGTTTTGTTTTATTCCAGTATTTTATTGTGGGACACTGTACAAATCTGCTAGCAAAAGTCGTATCCGTATTCCTTTGAGGACCTATCACGCTGAGAAATCAAACCCAGATTTCTGACTATTGTCTTGGTATTCTGTTTCCTAATCCTTACACTCAAAAAGTAGTCTTTCATCTGAATTAGTAATTTTAGTTCTGAGTACAGTCAAAATATCTATACTATCATTACCTGCTCGCTCCCTATCCCTAACTGTTTGCTAATTACTGGGTGATGAGTGAATGCTGGGTCGTGTGTCCCTAATCCTGCAGCATTCTCCTGCACTTGCTCAGGCGATGAGTGTTCTGAATTACACAGCAAGAGCTGTTCATTAGTGTGTTAAAAAGAAGTATCTCGTTTTCCTCTTCTTTCCTGATAAAGGGGCCTTGTTTTCTGGGTCATTACTTCAGTTTCCAGATAATTTGAAGCCCTGAGACCATGTAATTAGACTCATTTCAGACTAGTCAATTGTTACCTTCTGGTTTTCTCTGGCCTCTTTTAGTAAAACCTATTGCTTGGATTCCTTTACACTTTTTAAAACTTCCAATTTTATTACATCTTTTACTAATAACTTATTTGGATAGGAGCAAGTTATTTTAGTATTATCTATTTTTCAACATTATTTACCTTTTTGCTGCAGAAGCAGAAAGAATTACAAGTGTGTTAATAGCTGATATTTCCATATAATTAAGACTATGCAGAGGTTATTGGTTCAGATTTATTTTTAGGCATTGCCATCTAGATTTATATTATGGCATAGCAACATTTAACCTGAGATGCTGAGATTCAAAGATGCTTGTCACTGAAAGCCATATGCTGCATTTACATGACCTCTTTCATTCTGTCTCAAACCAGTGCTACAGGATGCTGATCATCTGTTCTCCAGAAATCTTTTTTTCCTCAGTGACTGGACAGAATTGGTGGCCTATTGCCAGCCATGCTGGACATAAGCTCCTTTGACAGATTACCCTTTAAAAACTGCACTTTATTTGGAAGGAAAATTGTCTCCTTTCCCACACACACAAAAAGCAAAAAAAAAGGAAAAAAGCCTTCAGAATAAGGCTGACATAAGCCTAGTGCTAAAGAGGAAAACTCACTATGGCAAACGAATCCCAAGCTTAAGACTTACAAGTTTGCTGCGTCTCTGTAACCACAGTGAGGACTGACTGTGCTGTGCTGTTCCCCAATAAAGATGAAATCAGATTAAGTTGTTGGCTAGTGATAAAATCAGTAGTTTATATTTTCTAGTTTCCTTTTTTTTTCACTCATCTTAGCATAAAAATTAAGATAATTGATACATCTAAACTTTTTCCAGCAACTGATATGCAACTGCAGATTGAAAATATAGTCAGTATACTAGTATAAACCTCTTACTGCTGTATAGAAAAGATGCAGGACTTGTGGCTGATGTGTTGTCCTTGAAGAAGAATGTAGGTAGTTTAGTGAAGGCCAAGACAGATGTTTTGGAGAAGCTAGCACAAGATGCACCAGTTAAGACTGTGACCTAAACTGAAAGAATTCATAATTGTGAAGCCAGGAGAGTGTGTGATCACTTTGTCCTGATCACCTACATTATTTCAGTATTCAATCTTGAGTGATGGTGTGTCTCTTGTGAGCATCTGAAAGTAAGAAGTGGAGAAGGGCATGAGGAATCTCTTCTCCATTTGGGAAGTATTGTCAGGTTGATTAACTTTATACTGAAGCAAATGTCTGTGTTCTCTGGGTGTGAAAGGCTGGATGCTTGTGAAGGGCCAGTCCTCAAGCTCTCAACTGAGCAGTGCATTTCACTGTTTTCTCTTATGCTCACAGGTAGTTGCAACCATACAAGAACTACACAACACTGCACTGAAAAGTTGAAAAAGGCAACACAGAAGGACAGATAGAGGTGGAGGATGTTGTCCAAATTAAGTTCCTCTTCCCTCTTTTCATAAGCAGTTCACATTTTGCAAGTCGAGATTACCTAACATAGTAAAATTACAGAATTGGCAGGACTTGCTCTGTTCAAGGTGCACTTAGTGGAGCCCAGATATAATAAAACTAGACTGAAGGGGAAAGTGTTTGAAAGTGTAACTTCCTGTTGTGGAGTTCCGTGTTTTAGGGGCTGCCTACACCCCTGCTCCTTGGCATGAGTTTGTAAGGATGGGAATCGGAAAGACGTCTCTTCACTTGTTTGCCTTCTGCTAGTGGTATTTTGGGACAGCTTGAATATTGAAGCTTGGGTATTATAAGCAGTATGATATACTCATCTTAATTTTTGCACCTATTTTTGTTAATATAAAGACTGTGCTCCTGCATGCTTCTTTCAGCAAGTCTTGGGTTCCCCATGGCCACTTTCAGATCTTCAGTTTGGAATTAAATCTTAATCAGTGTGAAGGTGGAGCTTTGATTTAACAAATTAATATGTAAATCTGTGTGTGCATATATATATATATACACACACACACATACATACATAATAAAGCAGCAGACATAGATGTTTCAAGCCCAGTTGATCAAATTACTATCTAAACCAAAAAAATGTTTACTATATATTACTATATTGACAATGTTTGGACAGAACAAATGTAGAAATGCTATGCAAGTGATACTGTGTTTAAATTAAGTACTACAACCAATTGGAACATTGGTTTATTCTTTTTGTGAATTACATCTCTGTTGACAAGGAACAACAACATATTCATAGCATTTTACTGCAGTTATGTGATCCTCACTGTCATGTTAATTAAGTTTTGCCAAGTTTTTAAGGCACTTATCTTTATGACATCCCTGCCTCGAAGGCAAACCACCTTTACTTACATTTGTGGAGTAAAGACGGTAAAGACTTGCTTACGAGTAGTTCAAATACATGAGGTACAGGCAGAAGCTAAGTACCCATAGCTACAGATTTCCCTTCTTTTCTATAACTGTTACGTAATAAATATTACTTATAAATGAACAGGATAATACACATTTCTGTATTCATCCTGCGTCTCTGTTACATAGTAATGTTTAGTGGCATTTAATTTAAACCAACAAAACAAAACAAACCCCACGAAAATACTGGGAAGTGACATCCCATAAAGAGCCTCACAGATCGTAAACACTTAACTGTGGAAAAGGCACCGACCCCTCTCCAGCTTGAACCAGAGCTGTAACTGAGGTCATTGCTGCCCTTTCCAGTACTCCACCCATACGTTGTTTTCATGAAGAACTTGAAATCATGACAAAAACATCAGAAGGAAATAATGCTTGTGTTAAATTTATGTTTGGATTTTTGTTTGTTTTTTTGAAAGGAGGTTCTTCTTCAGATGATGGTTATTTTTAGTGCTTATGAAACCAAAAGACAATGAGCACTGGACAGAGCCAGGAAAGCTGTAAGCAAATATAGTATCAGTGAAAACTTGCAGACATGGGATAGCTCAGTTGCCTTTGTCCTAATCACCACTAATTCCGACTATTGGCTTCTTTTAAAAAAACCCTATCCTATTGTTGGTGGGTGGTCCTTCTTCAAGAGATCATAAATTACTGTCTTCTGTGACCTACGGCAAATATAACTGTGCCTCTCTCCCCCTATTTTTAAAAATACTAAATTATTTCAC
>NW_009712156.1:25783-71727 GCF_000703405.1 Apaloderma vittatum
TGCTGAACCCTCTTTTCTATGTGCATTAGCAAAATTAAGTCTCAAGATAATTTTGTAGGGCTCATGAGTTGTTATGATATTTTAGAAATATTTTATGGCAGGCTATACAGTTTTAAATTGTATATATTTATATAGTAGCCTGATATGGTTTAGGTTTCATAGCCACTTCAAAGTTTTTAATATGAAACCTGTATCTGAAACCTGAAACAAGCAGCAAACATTATTAGAGCACTACAAAAATGCTGCCACTTCTGATGCTAATGTTAGATTCTTCGGATCAGTGGCAACTGGCAAACAAAAACAGAGGAGAACCGGTGAGGCATCACAAGTTCTTTTGAAGTTTGGACAAAATTTGACATGGAGGAATCAGGGAAATTGAATGGGTAGTGGCAACCTGTTCCAGCATCAGTTAGCCGCTGGGTCCAGTGACTAGTAAATTTCTGTGGGCAGTATTTACCTTCAAGGGATAGAGTTAGTCTTAAGTAAATTGCAGTCTGCATATACAGGCACGTGTTTTTGGTTTAGAGATAAGCTGGAAACATCTTCATCAAATTCTTTGTGCTGTCAACTATGTAGTTAGGAGCTCTAGATGAGAAAAAATAAGTTTTCACTCAAAGAATCTAATCTGATTCTGTATGTAAACACACCAGATGACTGGAGATGTAGGAGAGGATACTGTCTTTTAAGAGTCTTACTGAATGAATGACATAGATGCTTTGTATTCTTGAGCTTTGGGGAAAGGTAATTTCAAAAGGGGTTTCAAAGCCGGAAGTCTGAATTGCTTGATCCTGTGTGATGAGTCAGCTGTTTGAGGTAGGGAGAGCAGTCTGAAAGCAAACCAAGAAAAGCAAACTATATGAAGGATGGGATTTATGTAAACGCAGTGTTGGAGCCAATGATAACAATTTTAAAAATTATTTTTATCTGTAACTGAAGAAGTATACCAAAGAAGGTATCAGTTAGGGAAATCATACTGTCGAGGAGGTTGCTGAAGAAAACTATTCTAGTAGCTGCACACCGCATCTATTAAGAGACCACAGTGGACCACAGAAACGGAATACAAAAGATGAATAGATAGACCAAGAATGGATGTACATATTGTCTCAAGAGGAGGATGGTATTTTAAGATTATGTGAAGAAAAGGGTGAGACTGCAGAATGAAGAAAAACAAAAAACTGACTGGAGTTAAATGTCTCTTCTGAGAAGCCTGGGCTTAGCCATGAGGGACTAATATACTGTCTTCATTTTTTTGCAGCTAGAGCACTGTAGACCTTTCTTAAAAGAGCTTTGCTTTTTCCAGCTTGAAAGCTGTGGAAATGCTGAAGCGGCAGAAGGTACGCTTCCTCCACAATTTCAAATTATGGTTACCTTTTTCACCTCTGTACCTCTGACGTGCTTCAGTGTAGCTTATTTTATTGCAGCAGTTTCATTGCCATAGTTCCTCAGGCTGCTTGAAGCAGTCTCAGCTCAATCAGCACTTAATTATAAGGGTGACCGCTTGACCTGCATGGCCCTGCATAATCAGCCTGCCGTGGTGTGCTACTGATCTGCCCTGAAATAGATGCTTCAGGATGCTTCCGTTACCTTTATCTGCAGAGTTCATGTATTTATCACCCAGCTGGTGGCAAGACCAATGCACACCATTTATGCAGAAAAGTGAAAATATGAATATCACTATTTTATTGGGTTTTGGTTTTTGTTTTTTGTTTTTTAAATAAGGTGTACATTAGTAGAAAATATTGCTGGGATCTGACAACACTTTCGCAAACACTCTTGGCCACATGCCCACGTGTATGGATCTCCTTCTGGTAGGGGCCTCTCCCAGGGAAAACTTTTGAGGCTGTCCTGCAAATCTTTCACAACTACTAGTTCTGGCCAATGTGAGAATTTAGGAGTTGCTATTTTTGGGAACCTCTGTGGTCTCTGAAAGGTTTCTGGAGGATGGGTGGGTGGTTTGGCAGCTGTTGCAAGGAGCTGCTGGTGGGGGATCCTACAGGAGAGTCCTACTGCCCAGACCAAGTCACAGCTGATTACTTAATAGTTATTTAAGCTCAGAATCGATTAAGTCTGATCCTATAGAATATCCAAAGAGATTTATTTTAAGCAGTAACATCATAATAAAAGGTTAAACTCTTACTCTGTTGTGCGGTATTCTTTACTGTGAATTAGCTATGAGTGGTAGTGTTTCTGCATATTTACATTTGATAAAATTGTGTCAACAAATTGATTTATACAAAACATCTGAAGAAGGTACTGTCAGCAATTTATGGTCCCAAATCTGTGTGTTGCTAGTTGTACAGCACTGGCTTTTGGAAACGCTTTTTTAATATTCTGGGATTTTTGGAGTATTACCAAGTCATTTATTTTTCTCCAGATTTCTTTTTTTTTTTTTTTTACAATACTGTCAGTGTGTGGTTTGTTCAAGGAAGTTTGAAAACTGGACTGCTTCCTCTAGGAAGCAAAAAAAAATTATCAAATCAAGTTTTCATTTATAAGTTATCATTTGCAAATTTTAAATTCTTGTCAGTAGATTTTGAAGGGAGATAAACTTAAAGACTGCTTTGTATGAAAGACTATTTTTCCCATACGGTTCTTCAGCACTGTTGGAGGCATGTTTTTCTATCTTAGCATCTAGAAACCAATGCAAAGAAAGTATTCATATTAGTCAAGAAGAGAACAAAATCAATGACTTGTATCAGGACAAAAGAGGATGTTTCAGCTGGAAATCTTAGTTCATCTGTGTCTACATTAAGTTATAGATGGAACAGGCTGCCCAGAGAGGCTGTGGAGTCTCCATCTCTGCAGACTTTCAAAACCTGCTCTTTGGGATCCTGCTCTGGCAGGGAGGTTGGACTAGACGATCTCTAGAGGTCTCTTCCAACCCCAAACATTCTGTGATTCTATGAAAGATGTTTGTAGCATGTAGCTTCAGTGACACAAGACCCATCAAGTGAGCCATACACAAATATAATTGTATCACAGTAGTAATAATCATAACTGAAACTCTGTCTCGGGGAGATTGATGGAGAAATTGCTGCTGCATATAAAAGCAGTGTGGGTAGCTGAGGAATGCAATTAAGATGTATGCATATGGTTCCAATGGGAAGAATTTAAAAATTGGACTCCCGAACTGTGGTCAGGAATTAAGGACATGTGGAAATACCCTGGCACTTAGGAGATGCTGGCAAATTTCTGTGATTCAGAAGCTGCACTGTGAATCTGAAGGGGAGTGTGTACGACTGGGCAGGGCCCTAAAGAAAATGCAGGTCAAGCTGGAGGGGCAGGGTAAGTGGGCACAGGGACCAGGTCTAGTCGGCAGGAGCAAGCAACGAGGAAAAGGAATAGCATTTCAGCCAAGTGGCAAGTTGAACATCTGGGAATAGCTGGCGGGATGGCTCAGCTGACATTTGGGGAAACCCTTTATTCAGGCTTACAGCCCAGGCATTGGCTTATAAGGCTTATCCCAGCTTTCAGTTCTCATTTATTGATAGAACCTGACGGCTGAGGCAGTGTCTGACCAAGGCTGATGAAGAACTGTTGCACATTTTTCTGTTTCCCTATATGTTTTTTCTTTGTGGAGCAAACTACATTTTCAAATGGAGATTTAGGGTGTCTTCCCCCTTCTCCCCCCCAAGTACTGGAATTCCATCTAGGTAGTATTGTTGACACTAAAATAGTTCTATTTTTCCTAAATTAACATGTGCATGTGCACACACGTTTATGTTGTGCATTCATGTATATACGTGCATGAACATGTGCATGTAAGCTGAAGGGTATTACCCAGGAGCACTGGCAGAGACACTGTCATATTTTATTATTCATGTCTAAAATGTTATTTGCTGTGAGGGATGAAGAACTGTAATCTAGTTTATTTTGTAGGGATGAATGCAGCTCTGCTAATCATAATTTTTTAAATGGGGCAATAATATCAAGGTTACTTCACCCAGCTACAATGCTTTCAACTTGTAATGTACCTCGCTGTTTTTTTTTTAACTTGAATCCCTAGAGCTATATCTGTACTCCTGTACCTAAATACAAATGGCCTGTTTTCAGAAATTAAGAGCGCCTTCAGCCCCATTTGACATCATTGAGATTTCTATGCTTCTCAAATAATAAAAAATGAAGATACCTGCAAAATGTCCCATCACTCCACACTAGCATTAAAATACTGAAATTTTTATATACTCTGCCTCTCAGATTTTCTTCATGCAGTATTATATTGATTCATTAGGAAGGCAGTCCTGTTTCGACCTTGATAGGATGTGGCAGTACGTTAGGACTCTGCTTGCCTTTACACTGGAAGCTACTAAAGCCCACCATTTTGTGTTCTCTATTTCTGTGTGTAAGCTGAAGTAGTTTTAATAGGCATTGCAATTGTCCATCTGTTTGGTTTTTTCTTTTGCTAGTTTTTGTAGGAGTACACACCCAAAATCTGTGGATGTCATCCAACTTGACTGAGACTTAGCATAAGATCATTTTTCATATTCAATCATTCTTATTTCCCGGTTTAGCTGTTCAGAATTAATTTTTTTTTTTAAACAGATTTTAAGTTATGAAGCTCTACTATTTTTTGGCCCAGGGAAGTAACACATACCTAGAAGTTTTGAGTTATGTTATGTTTTATGTTTTGTGTTTTATGTTATGTTTTATGTTTATGTTATGTTATGTTATATTAAACCAAACATTGTAACTTTTCCCTTGTCCAAGCCTGTTCCATCTAGGAAGAGCTCTGTTTTCAAGGGTTAGCAAAATCTTTTGTTAAAAATTACTTTGAAGGCAGTATTTGTAATAATATAGACAGACATATTTGTTGTGCTTTTTTTAAATACTATGTTACATATTTATTATCTAGGTTGTAGTCTTTTTTAAACAAAATTTTTTAAAAAAACCCAAACCCAGTCTAATTTGTGCAGCTCCTAGTAAACAAGTACAACTCCATTTCTGTGTTTGCTTTCTACCCTCCTCATTTTCTGCCTGTTTTTCTGAGGTTTGATTGCATTATCTTTTACCTAATGGAAAGACTTATATAAAGATGGAAATAACCTCAGTCAGAGTAAGTTAGCGTTGCTCCATTTCACTTGAGTAGAGCGCAGAGGAGTCGACCTGTATCATTATGCACACATGGCTAATGATATCAGAGGGACTACTCATGTGTTAAAGATCAAGGCAGACACTGTGTGTTTTGTCTGTGGCCATATGGCACCCACCAAATGTTTGTATTGCTAGGGCATAATGTTAATATGCATCCTAAAAATGTCAATATGCTTGATTAGAATTAGAAATGGGAGTTTTCTATAGGCACTCTACTAAGCTAAACATACTGTATTAAGGCCACTAAAGAGCATAATACATTAGGTTGGTGTCCCAGAAATGACTGGGGCTTTTGCATACAGGATTATCTTGCAGCTTGAATCAGTCAGTAATGATGCCTGGCTGGGCCAGCACTCAAGGAAGGTCTCAGCAAAGCACTTAGGAGAAGTTGCAGAATTAAACAATTTCTTCCTGAACTCCTCAGACACGGTGTTCTTTCTCTCACTACCCTGCCCCTACTGTCCCTATGCTGCTTCCTCTGGGGAGAGTGAAGTAATAATATTATCTGTTCGACTTCTGATCTTGTATTTCATACGGAGCCTTTCCTTGCAGATCTGCTGGTACAGAAAACCTAACAGAATAATTCTGAAAGCATTTATATTCTCTGAAGCACGAGTGTCACAGCCTCATCATCTTTGTTAAACATGTCCTAGTGGAAATTGGCATGCACACTTCATACAAGTGTGTACATTCATAGATATTCCTGTATTTTATTTTATTTATTTATTTTTTATATGTGACATATTCAAAACACATTTGTATTTACGTTCAGAAAACCTAAATGTAAGGTATGTATTTTTGGTAGATGCCTCTTTTTCCGAGATGTGGATATAGTCCAAAAATCCCGAATTTTGCTCTTTGTCTATGGCTTGATTTCTTACATTTCCTAAATCAAAGGGAGATCACTTTTTTTAAACCAGAATTACATTGTCATGAAAATAGATTATGCATCTCAAACATTTCCCATTTCATGAATAGTGGAATCTGTATGGACATAGCAGGAATACGAAGACGAATGATACGAATGATAGGGTTTGAGAGGAGTCAGGTCTTGAAGAGTTTTCTGTATAATCATAGAACAGTTTTGGTAGGAACATCTTATCTCTTAAACACCTCCAGGACCTCCCTGGGCAGCCTGTTCAATCCCTTTCAGTAAAGAAATTCTTCCTAATATCCAACCTGAACCTCCCCTGGTGCAACTTAAAGCCGTTTCCCCTTGTCCTATCAGTCTCCATTAGGGAGAACAGATCAAACCCTGCCTTGCTACAACCTCCCTTAAGGCAGTTGTAGGGAGCGATGAAGTCTCCCCTCAGTCTCCTCTTCTCCAGGCTAAACAGCCCAGATCCCTCAGCTGGTGCTTGCATGACACATGCTCCAAACCCATTACTAGCTTGGTAGCCTGCCTCTGTACCCTCTCCAGCACCTCAATGTCCCTCTTGTAGTGAGGGGCCCAAAACTGGAAACAGCACTCGAACCTCACCAAAGCCAAGTACAGGGGCATGATAACCTCCCTGGTCCTGCTGACAGCACCATTCCTGATCCAGGCTGGGATGCCCTTGGCCTTCTTGGCCACCTGGGCACACTGCTGGCTCTTTTTCAGCTGGCTGGCCATCAACACCCCCAGATTCCTCTCTGCCTGGCAGCTCTCCAGCCACTCCTCCCCAAGCCTGTAGCGCTGCTGGGGGTTGTTGTGGCCAAAGTGCAGGACCTGACAATTGGCTTTATTAAAACTTTCATGCAATTGGCCTTGGCCCAGTGATCCAGCCTATCTGGATCCCTCTGCATAGCCTCCCTACCCTCAAGCAAATTGACACTTCCACTCAGCTTGGTGTCATCTGCAAACTTACTAAGGTGCACTTTATCCCCTCATTCAGGTCATTGATGAAAATGTTAAACAGGACTGGGCCCAGTACTGAGCCCTAGGGGACACTGCTCGTGACTGGCTGCCAGATGGATTTAACTCCATTGATCATGACTCTTTGGACTCGGCCATCTAACCAGTTTTAACCAATTTTTTACCCAGCAGAAGCTGTACCTTATCCTGGAAGATGTATGTGTGACAATAAGAAAGTCTTAAGTGCGCAAGCACAAAGAAAATTTTTGATCAATAATTCACTTCATGCATTCAGAACTTTTCACATAATTCAGTTATACCAAAATAACTTGAGGATAAGGGGTACAGTAGCACAACAAGTATTTTCACTGATTTTAGTTAAAGTAATGTAAATAATACATGGAGGAATCAATCTGCTCTTAGCTCATATTACCATTTTAAAGATCTTCCATATTGTAATTTATGCACCCTAAATTGTTTGCCCAATTTAAATCTTCAGGAGCAGAGGGATCATGAATATGTGAAGTATTCAACACGGTGGTATATATAGGCAATGAGAAGCAAAACAGTGAGTTGAGTGGACAGAGGTGTTGTCTTTTTTCTTCCTTACAATTTCAGATGTTTTTCACAATTTCACATTATTTGATGACTGTTCAGATTGAAGCGTACGCGGAATTCCCAAAAAGAAGTTGTTGGCAGTGTGTATTTTAGGCAGAGGCAGTGACCTCTGTAAACTTTTATTTAACCAATGTGTTAGGTGTTAGAAATTACATTGCATTGGAGTTCAGTTGTTTGGGTTGTGAGCTATCATTGTTTTATTTTAATGTGTTTTTTTCAGTTTCAAAGCACTGAAAGATAAATTATAGCAAAGGACAGGATGTAGTTGGAGTAAGGACTAGACACTTTTGAGACTTTAGTTTAGGGACTTCATATTTGTTTAATACCTTTTTGTCTCTAGAGTGTCTGAAATCAACATGTACTTAAAAGACCATTTTCAGGCTTTGATTACAGAGTGGCCACCTCTTGTAATACTTGATACTTCTTGGATTCAATTATTGGTAAAATAGTAAAATAAAACACTAAATCATCTACTCATCTTCATGGCTGAAGAGGAAAGCTTAAAAAATAGATGCCTTGGGTGAATGGCTCCAGAAGATAAAGATCCCAATATAATTTAAAAAAAAATAAATCACCATTTAGGGGAATAGATCCTTATATCATATCCCGCTATCTCAGTTAATCCTGAGAATGTACGTTTCTCCGCTGTGGACCCTGCAGGGGAGCATTTAAGAAACTTCTCTCATTTAGTTTGCAACCCAAATGTGAGCCTTTCTGTAGAAGCTGTCATTTGAGCCAATTCTTGGATAGAGCAGTTCCATCATACATTTGGCTTGGGGCAACCTGGGGTTATATTCACCAGTCATCACAAGGAGTAAACAGGGATGATCTGATAATCATGGACTTTGGGAATAAGATATGTTTTCTGCAGTGGGTCACTCAGGCGATGCTTTTATTCAAGCTTATTGAATAATTACGTTAATTACTTTTGTACTACTTGCATTAATACTCTAATAGCAATTACCTACAAAGGTACTGGTGCAATAGATTTATTTTACACTGTGAAAGTGACAGAGATGTCCTTCATCTGCTGAAAGCCTGAAGGACCTACTTGTTTCTCTTAACCCTAATGAAAGGTGTTCTGCAGGATATCTGCAGGTATTTGCCTTCAGAATCACTCTTTAGTACCCTTCTTGTCAGTGTAAAAACTTAACCAGTAAGTTTGGACTACTCTGGAGTAGAATAGGAAACCAATTTTTTCATAGCATTTCACTATTAAGTTCTCTCCAGATTAGGACACACACTTGTACCCACTGAAGTTAATAAATGCTTCTTGGACTTAGATCAAGGACTTTAAATCTTCAGTGTCTTTCAGGAATTAAAACTCCTTTGCCAAAACAATTAGAAAATACTGTGGTATGCGGCTATCAGTTTTGAGGCATAGATCAAGATACTAGGTTGTAGCACGTAATCATTTCCGCCTCTGTTTTTGTAGTTTCCTGGTATGAAATAATATCGGTAGTCAAACATCTACGAAAATAGTATAAAAGCAGAGTGAGCTGAAAACACATTAATCAGTTTGTTGTAATGCTGTGAACATTGCGTCCCATTAAGCCTCTGCGTGAAGTATTTGAGCTCTGAATGCCCCGGCAGGCACGTTTGGGCTTGCTTGTTGACCAGACAGCATTTATTTTTTCTGCTGTGTCACAAATAAGAAATACTGCTTTCCTGGGCTAGGGGAATAATTCGAAATTAAGAGGCTCAGTCTTTGAATGCAAACATTGTTGTCATGAGAAAATCGTAACCAAAATGATGCAAGAAGCATTTCTAAAAGCATGGTGTGAAACACAACACTGAATGGGTAGGAAAGAATTCAGTTCTTGCAGTTGTTTGAGAGCCAGACCTACCCCGAGGAGACTGGCAATGATTGGTCTCTCTCCCGGCCAGCTCCCATCTTCCCCCGATGCCTGGCCCTTTCTCCAGCTCTGCCGCTGATTCCAGCCCCTCGCCTCATCCACTGCCAGGTGCTCTCCCTGTGCTATGCTCCCTGACCTCCGGCTCAGGGTGCTGCCACAAATTCGTTGCTTCCAGGAGGGTTTCCTAGAGGTCACTTCAAATTAATTTCTTGAGCTGTCTTGGCAAAATTAATACAAGAAATCAAAACTTTACACTGAAATTAGGAAAACTCATTACATAAACTGCTGATAATACTGTATAGTATGAATTACCATAAACAAATGTTTTATTTTTCTGACATCATTTAGGTATTGAGATAATTGTTTACTGGTTCAAAATGGCCTGAGGCCTCTTCTTCTTCTCCAGTGGACGTGCACATAGTAGAATGAGCAACAGAGGCAGCAGAGACCTCATTTTCTTTTCTGAAACAAAACAGTTATTATTTTCAACAGAGATGGTGGTTGGGCCAGATAAACATTCTTACCACAAACTGCAGAGGAGCTGAACAAATTCCATTTTCTTTTGTTTGAATAAATGTAAACAGAGAAATGCCAGCTATCTGTCCTACTCTTGTCACAAGATGATCAGGAGGCAAATGTTGTTCGTGTGTTGCAAGGCTGTGTTTAGTATGAGTTTCATCAGCTACTGCAACCTGGTGGGAAATACCTACTGGTGTTGTAAATCAGGTTCACTTGTGTTCAAGAGCCAGCACCACAGTTGCATCTCAGTTACAGCATATGGCCATGCAGATATATTTGTAAATAGGAAACAAATTTCAGCTCTTGTACTACCCTTCCTGTCACCATTGCACCCCTCTGCAGCAGCAGTGTGCAGTATCCACAGTTGCTGCTCCGACTTGTTACAGGATCCCTGCTTCAGATCAGGAAAACAGCTTTACTATAGTGTGTCTTAACTGTTAGATACTTTGCGTAATAACCCAGATCTTAGTATGTTTTTAAAAGTTAATTGAAAGCTAAAAGTAAGCAAAAGTTTGGGGATGGTAATTTTTGGTGAACTGCAGTTACCATTCTCTGAGTTCATCATCATGATTGTGATATTCTGATCTACAGCACACTCCTCGTGTTTTGCCTTTCAGTTTTCTGTTACCTTTAGACAAAACTGCAAAGCGCTCTTATGAGTCCTGAAAGGCACGAAGGAGTTTGTTTATTCATTATGAAATTCAGATACTTCGTGTCTGTGTGGGTTCTTGTGATAGTTTTGTTTTTCTATTTTGGGAATACAATAGAAGCATCCTAGGGAGGAGTATCAGAAGGAACAAGACTGATTAAAAAAGGTAAAGTTTAAATCATCTGTGGGGCCTGTTTTTTCTTTCATTTAGTCTGACTCTACAACTGAACAGACTCCCATCTACCTAAGCTCGACTTACTCTGATTTTCCTCGTGCTCTAATTTACTCTTGTGCAACCCTGGTGATGTCAGTGGAATGGCTCAGTGTGAAATCACAATCAGGACAAGAACTTTTTGGCTTTCTAGAAGGTGGGCTCAGTTATGTTATGAAACAGTGACAGTAAAGGAATTGATACGTGCTAAATGTAATGAATAAAACAAGAGTTGTACAAAATAAGCACAGTATATGGGTTAGATTTACAAGTTTTTAAAAAATCTTTTTTTATACAATGGAAACTAAAAACAAAACAAAGAGTAGAAACATATCCTAGATACAGTGAAAAAAAACCCCATCACCAACAAAACAAGTTACTGCTTTCTCAAGAACTGATTTAACAAAGTTTTACTCACGTGTTTTTCCCTATATATCTGTAATACATACAGATTTTAGGCAAGATGTTATGCAGGTAAGCAGAGGTTACTATTTAATACTCTCATTTAAAAGTACAATTATTTGTGATGAAGTTTGTCATAAAGTACATATAGAAGTTAATATCAGTGGATTTATCCACAGTTTTGTTTTGACTTTATGGAACATTTCTGGCTTTTTCTTAGAAGATATGCGCTTCTCACAAAGCATTGCATTTTCATGATTCAGTAACAATATTTTTCATGTTGAGTGTGATGAAGTATGATATTACACAGTAACCAAGGCTTTCTGTTGACTCTACTGAACACAAAGTATATCTTGGAAGAGAGTAAGTTTGGAGTGTGCAGTAATGTTTGTAACTAAGTTTAACATATGTGTCCCAGACTCCTGAGGTCTTCATCACGCAGAGGAGAAGTAAACCGAGTGATGTCTTAGAACTTCTCTGTGCTTGCCCTTTCCTAATGAAGCTGAGCTTGGGATAGTAGGGATTTAATGCAAGCCAAGTTGTCAACCCCTGATGAGTTGGTGTATGTGCTTACAACTTGTGTATTTGAAGACCACCAGGTCCACTAGATCAAATATATCCAGTCAGTTTCTGTAACACTTTTCCTGCAAAAGAAGTAATTTAGGTAGGAATGAAAGAGTTAGAGTTTGTAATTCAGCTCACATTTACAGGACCCACAGGGAATTTGGGAAGAAATTTTGCCACTACAATGAATGTTCCTGCACTCTGCTCTTTCCCGGTCCCAGACATACAGAGAAATCCTGCAGCATATGAATATTCTGCCTACCATGTTCTCTTTTACTTCATAAGGTTACTGTCTCTGTACTTATGGATTCAAAAAGTATGTTGTGGCCATTTGAGCGTGTATGGATATTGTCATACTGACAGCTAATGTCTTCTGAACCTGTAATTAGATGCCTAGCCATTGCATATACTTGCACAGCAGGAGAATTATAAAGATATTTTAAAAAAAGAACAAATACAAACTTTGCCAGCATTGATTTGACTTCATCTTTGGAAAAGATCCTTGATTTTGGGAAACCTACTGTCATACTGCTCCAGCAGAATAGAATGGATTTAGAGTCTGGAGGATCTTGGACAATCTTAGGGACTGTCTTTCTATAAAGAAAAGTATAGAAAATCCCATGCTACTCTGCCTTGCCGTTCTGCAGAGGAGTTGCATCAGTCCAGACCAAAGTCTGGAATAAATGCAACTGTTTAACAAAATAGGAGACATTTCAATAATTTGTTATGTTTGTGTCATTACAGGCTTTGCTGTTACACTTACTTGCAGATGGTTCCATAAAGTGCCTTATGAAATGAACATACACATGCATTTCTTGCTTGCAGAGCTTCTCCTGAAGCTTATTATCTAGGGTAAGGTGCGAATGAGCTGAAGGAAAGGGGGTTTTGTTTTTGTTTTTGAAAATGTATTTTTACTGTACTTATCTGCTTGAGTTATGGACCAAGACAAATTTTTTTTTCCTGGCAATCTGTGGCAAATAAAAATGCATGCATCTTACAGGTGCTCCTTGAGACTGATGTTCTTGTTACTTCCTTAACTACTAGTGGTGAAATGTCGAGGCCTCTGACATGTACCTGTTAGGTTTATGTGTTCCAGGGCTGGAGATGGAGCACTGATGTTCCTGGCAGTGGGAGTATATGTTAGGCGTATTTTAGAACCTTATGTTACATGCAAATTAGATGGACTTGAGAAATTTCATATTTTGGAAATTCAGTAAAATAGCACTTTCAACAAAAACTTTCTAAATGTGTGTAGTTGTGACTACCTTCCTTTTGCATATGGATAAGTGAACAATCTCATAACTGCTTTCTGCTGTGGACACATATACCAGGATGGGATGACCAAGTCTCCTTAAAGCACCATGTCTATATGCATTTTTCAAGTTACTTGTGCAGCTACATGGTCTACTGAATGAACTTCACTGGTTTTTTGCTCCTATTAGTTATTTTCCAAGTGTGATTTTCATGGTCCCCATGTGTTGCCTGATCTAGTCGAGAGGTGGCGTCCCTGGTGGCAAGGAGGGTGGATTAAAATGATCTCTAATGTGCCTTCCAGCTTAGGCCTTTCTATGATTCTATGATTCTATGATTATCTCTTTGTCAGGAGGAGATGTGCTATAGGATGATAGGAAAATTCAGGCTGGAATGAGGTTTATAGTTCAACATCCAGCTTACAGCTGGGTCAGTTGTGAGCTCAGAGCTTTGTCTCCATGGACAGAAGAGACTGCACTGCCTAACAGTCCTCTGAGCAAGAAAGCATTCCCTTTCCTGTAACAACATCCCAGCTTTTGCGCATTGTCTCACATCCTCCTGCTATGCTGCTGAAGAATCCAGCTCCATCTCCTTACTGGCCTCCCGAGAGGTGCTGGGGGCTGCAGGTAGCCCCCCGTGAAGCCATGTCTCCCCCAGGCTGAACCAGATCCCATCCCTTAGCTTCTCCTTACAGGGCAAGTGATGCTGAACATGGGTTTCCTTATACATAAAGTCTCCTGTTTGGGATAAAGTATTGAGGTTGCGTATTGCTGTCTGTGTGCTAGTGCCTTAGTTTTAGAATTTTTAATAATAACTGGATTAAATTCTAGCACTACTGCTATTATTAGCAAAACATACTGTTGCTTCAGTGGAGAGAAGTTTACTTTCACTGTGTTTCAGATGCCTGTGTAGATAGTATGCATTCATTCACTTACATAAAAGCAATGATGAAACCTTGAAGAAGTTGTCTGGTTAGAAATACCTATAAGAATTGCTGGGTTTGACAAGGAGTATATTAAATGTGAACAGTGTGCAGTCACAGCAGGGTTCAGGGGGAATGAGATTTCATTGTCTTTATGTATTTTGTGGGGTGTTTCTTTTTTTTGTGATTGTTGATTTTTTTTTGTTTTGTTTTGGTTATTGAACAACCTGCTGTGAATACTCTTATAATTTTTATTTTTCATACCATCTTAATATATTTTTCACTATTTAGTACATGTAAAATGCTCTATGAGAAAATAATATTTTCTTGACTATTTTTATGCAGAAAAGTACATCTGCCAACATAAATATGCAGTCAGTTAAATTGGAATAGGATTCCTATAGGAGAAGAGGAAGAAATTCTTCCTGTGAGTGGTTGTGGACTTAATGAAGCCAATCTATCTTCCAATTTCCAGGCTTCCTACAGAAATATTATTTCCAGGAAAAAATTATGCTAGGAGATGGTAAGTGCAGGAATTTACTCAGCAAGTACCTGTAATAGCAAAACTTTTTGTGTGACAGAGATATTTTCTTTACAAATGTATATGCTGTAAAACAATAATATGAAAGAGGTATACCTTTGTATTTCACATGAGAAAATGTTACTAATCTGAGGTGTAATCTCAATGACAAATGCTTATTTCATTCACTTGCAAAATTCTCATTGGTTTGTATAGTGCAGGATTAGGGCCAGAATGATGACTAAGATCACATCTGTTAAATAAATTATTAAGAAAATAATGTATTGCTAAAAAAAAAGAAAGGGGAACAGGTGTAAGAGAGATAGTAGCCTAGCAGGCCTTTAAAAAAATAGTTGTCGCAGTGCAAAATTACTATCATCTCACTTTTGACTAAAGGGCAGTCCCCCCGGATCATAAATGCTTCAAGTTAAGCCTCGCTTGCCCCTGACTACTAAGGATGGTAGCATGTGCTGATTTTGGCTAGGATACAATTAATTTTCTTCAGAGTACCTGGTATGGGGCTGTGTTATGGATCTGTGCTGAAATCAGTGTTGAGAACACAGGGATGTTTTAGTTATTGCTGAGCAGTGCTTACAGACCGTCAGGGCCTTTTCTGCTCCTGATACTGCCCTGCCAGGGAGCAGGCTGGGGGTGCACAAAAAGTTGAGAGGGGACAGGGCCAGGTCAGATGACCCCAAGGAATCAAAAGGATATTCCATGGCATATGGCATCATGCTCAGCAATAAGCTAGGGGGAAGGTTGGCCAGGGGTGGCTGCTAGGGAACCGGCTGGGCATCAATCAGTTGATGGTGAGAAATTGTTTTCATTTGCATTGCTTGTCTTTCTTGGGTTTTATTTCTTTCTCTCTTTTTTTTTCTTCTTTTTTTTTTAAATTTGTTTTCCTTTTCATTATTATTATTATCATTAAAAACATATTAAACTGTTCTTATATGAACCCACAAGTTTTCTCACTTACCCTTCCAGTTCTCTTCCCTCCATCCTGCTGGGGGCAGGGGGGCAGTGAGCTCTGTGGTGCTTAGTTGCTCGCTGGGGTTAAACCACGACAAGAGGATTATTTGCTTGCAGGAAACCTCTGCCCTTCTCTTCAAGGCAGTGTTACCCAGAAGCCCCATGCTTTGCTGTGTGACATTCCCACTGAACTCCTTAAGCTCGATTTCTGCTGAACTGGCGAGGGCAGAGGTGGGCAGGAGGCTCCTTTCGCTCTCCCAGGACATGGGCATTACTGCTGCTGCCCTACAACAGGACCAGGGACTTTGTAATTCCAGCACAACGGCTGAGTTTTGCTTCTTGTCTTTTTTAAGTAACACACTTGCTACAAATACTGTTAACCTGCACAGTGATGCCTTTGATTTGCTACTACCTAAAGGACCATTTAAGGCAAACACAGTAGTAACAATAGCGTATTGATCTACCTTTTATTTCAGATTGCTTACTGTGTTTTAGAGGAACATGCTAAATCACCATTAAGAGTACTAAACAGTGCCTGGACAGGTACATTTTAATTTGAACAATGTCTGTTCTGTTCAGATCAACACATTTCCATTGAATAAACTGATGTAGTACATGAATTAATGAAACTCTGAGTGAAGAGACATAGTTGTTGGTTATCAGCTTACACCCTAGGATTTTGAGGTGGAATGATATTCAGAGAACAGACAGATTTTGATGTATAATCAAGACCATCATTCCTAAGATTTGTCTTCATCTGATTGTTTTCATGAATGTTACTATTCAGTTTTCTTTTACATTTTTCTGTTCAAAAGAGTTTGGATTTAGTTTGATTTTTTTCTGGTTTTGTTTTGTTTTTTAAACGAACTGATTACCCCCTTTCATTATTTTTCATAGGATTTTCATTTCATATGGAAGAATGTTACCAAAATAGAGCAAGAATTTCAAAGTCACATGCTTAATCATTAGGTCTTATGGGAAGGACAAAATAAACACTACAATTCCTTCCCCCTCGCCCCCCCTCCCTTCCCCGATTTATTAATTCACTGTTTTCCATTTATGCACCAAAAATGGTAGAGAAGATTTGGATAAAAACCTGTGTTGTGTAATTAAAAACTGATCTTATCACATATGTAGCAGGGGATAAAATAAAGTTTGTAAAGACACAATTGCATCTGGCATACGTAACTTCCGTGAGTTGTCCTGACGATAGTAATAGCATCATACGTTCCAGGACAGATGTTCCATAGCGTGAGCAGGTTCTGCCTGTTTCTTTCACTTTTCAAGCTGCCAGTCAGAGGTTTTTCCCACCTTCTGGGTACATGATCTCTAGATAATTCACAACTCTTTCCTCCTCAGATTCCTTCCTTTAAGCCAACTTTTGTCCCTTCTGTATCCGAAACAGGCTTACATTTAGCTGCCATCATGGGGATGAGAGGAAATGTAGGGATAGGTGTCGAGCATTCAGAAGAGTTTTTTTCTGGGATTACTTGGAGCTGAAACAATTATAGGCAGTAAATCTCGATTTTTGCCCTGTATTCCCTGAGCTAAAGCCCATTAAGCCACTCTTTGCGGGAACAGTATATGTGCAGTCTGCTCATAACCTTGATTGTTGGAAGGTTTATATGCTAAAATTCAAGGGTATGTGAGAACTTGAAAATGTTTGTAATTTGGAAATATTAGGATAGATTTTTGGAGGGATAGCCAGAGTTCTGCTTCTTGCCAAATGTGTAACTCTGAAGTTCCTGTTTATTCATTCATGCATTGAGAATAAGGTAAAGAAGCAGCCTATCTGTAATTGAGACTTTTAATCACAAATAGCTTGTAGATGAATAGACAGAAATTAATTTTATTTCATTTGGCTTTTTAAAGCATTGTCTGCAGTAAATCATGAGCTTGCTCATGTTTCTTGACTGGTTGTTGCTCTTTATCAGATAGTTTCTTTACTATCTCTTTTTATCTTGACTATCTCTTTTTATCTGTCCATTGTTGAGCAATTATACAGCCTTCTAGGCCTTGACAGCCCTTATTTACCATAGAATTGTCTATAGGTATCAAGTTTTCGCTGAAACAAATCATAATAGAATTGCATTTTGTAGCTCACCACTTTGCATTGAAGTTTTAGCAGCCTCTTTTACTGTCTGAGCTGAAAACCAGACCAGGCTATGATTCTTATCACTTTGAGGGCTCCTTGAATGTTTAGGCAATGAGATGTTTTCAGTGAGGTATTTGGATGTTTAACTTGAGCATGGCAGTGGCTGAAGTTCAAAATGGTTAATGAAGAGAACTCACTGATGGTGAACAGACTTTATCAGACAAGGGAGTCAAAGCAGTGCATTTTTTCAAGATGTTCATCTTTCATATAACACTGAGAGCACAGAGACTGCAAGAATGTGGATAACAAAAGTAATTGTCACTGCAGGGAAATCTCAGTTCACATTCAGAATACTGCTACATTTGACTTCCTTGAAAATCCCTCACTTTTGTATAATTAGCATCTCACTTTGCTGTCTGGTGTTTGTCGGGAAGCTGTCTTTCTCTGTGGTGTGCTATTTTTAATTAACATAACAGGATATATTATTTGGTGCCAAAAAGTTGGTATTACTTTAATCTTATTAACATATCTACATTTGTTTTTTATTGTATTTGAGATGTTCTGTTATTTTGTTCATGTCTTTTTATTAGTATTAGGATTGTTACTGGATTTCTTGCTATAAACAGAAATGTTTTGACTATGGTTATCAGTGAATACTCTGAATTTATGAACAGCATAATGAAAATGGACTAGAATTGAGGGATTTATTATGAGATCACATGTAGAACCCTTACAAGAAACTGATGTTTAGTCCCTATTTTGTCAGGTTTACGGAAGTCTTGGAATATTAAATAGCAACATGAGCCAATAATGTACCCAATGATAACAATATTAACTTTTCATTTACATAAATATGCTGCCTTTTTTAAGGTCTGTTTTGTTTTCTTTTGCTTTTCTTCTGTTCAACTGATTTTGGGGTAAACGGGAACGTTGTGTGATAAGGGCCTAAAATCCTGCTTTAAAACACTCTTCTTTTGTCATTAGAAAAGCGTAGCTGTACCTGTGCCAAGTGCTACCCACTACAGGGTGAAAAGTTCAGCAACACAGTGAAGAGTGACATCACGTGCGCTTCTCCCATGCTTGCAGTGGAGTTTTTTTGCATAGATAGTTTCATCTTGTTTGGAAATATGTATTTCTGTGGTAAATGTACAGGACAGGTTAGAACATAGGGCTATAAAAAGTCTTCTAAGTCGTCTGTTACCTGCCTCTGTAGGCTACCACACCAATAAAATTCTGTTGGAGTTCTGGGAGATCACTTCAGAGCATTGTTCTTAAGGCTGAAAATGTTCCTGTAACTCCAGCCTAAATATATTAATATCCCGTCACAGCCTTCTGCTCTGATGCTTTTGCATTGTTTTTAATTTAAAGAGATTTTTCCGGTGCTCATTCCTTTCTTTAATATATTTTTCAGGGAGCAATTATAGTCTAAGTGATAGACACAGTTTTAGTTTTCTCTTATATCAGCTCTTCAGCCTATTGATCCAAGTATCTCATATTTTTTTGATAATGAGTTGCCAGAACTCTGTATAAAAACTCCATGTGTGTGCTTATTGTATCTGGTACGATAATTCTTACTCTCCAACTCAGCTGATTATATCTTACCTGCTACCAGCATGAGATTCTCTTTGCCTCTTATCACACTTATGTAATTCCTTGTATCATTCCTGTAGTAGAACTACAGAAGTGTGTCTTCCTCTAGTTTAGTTTCTATATAGTGAGTTTTTAGCTCACAGCACAAATTTACATTACTCCCTGAGTATGTAGCCTTGCATTTTAAGCTACTTTGTAATAGCAGTCTTACTGTTTCCAGTCTTCAGTCAGCTCAATTTCTTTAATTTTTAAGATATTCTGATTCCATTGTAATAGTGTTTCCCAAATGCAAGTCACTGGTAAACTTTATAAGCACTGTTGCGATTTTCCTGACAAAATCATAGTTGAAAATGTTGAAGACTTAGACATAGACTTAGTCTTTGAGGAACTCCAACCTTTATTCCTATTTACATCAGCATTTAAGGAAGCTGCTTCATCAAAGTGGCCCCGTTTTTGACTTCTCTACCTCCACAGTAATTTGCTTTGGTAATAGTTTCAGTGTTGGTTGTGGGACAGCTCTCTGAGTGGGGTACTTCTTAGGGTAAAAGTGGCAGAATTTGTCACATATTACTCGGTAGAGAAGTATTACATTCAAAATACCAGACGTATGATTTTTTAAGTAAGGGATTGTCTCTTTGGAGACACTTAGGAAGACAGTGGAAATCAGATGAAGATATAAAACTATTGTGAATATGCCAAAGTATATTCAAGTCTGGCATTCATAAACAGCAGATGGTTCTCGCTCTGAAAGGAATAACCACATGATCTAAGGCCATTTTATATCTGCACAAGACCTCTGTTAGACAGATGTATGCCCGTACAGCTTGCATGTAATGCTTCACTCCTAACATCTTCAGCACCTCCATAAATATGAGCCATCATCCTTTTTCTGGGACATTTAAAGTATTAATTAGTTTCAGCAGGAAATTATTATTATTACTCAAGGAATGAGGCCACATCTGGACTATTGTGTCCAGTTCTGGGCCCCTCAGCTCAAGAGAGACAGGGAACTGCTTGAGAGAGTCCAGCGCAGAGCCACAGAGATGCTGAAGGGAGTAGAACATCTGCCTTATGAGGAAAGGCTGAAGGAGCTGGGTCTCTTCAGCTTGGAGAAGAGGAGGCTGAGGGGTGACCTCATAAATGTTTATAAATATGTCAAGGGTGAGTGTCAGGGTGATGGAGCCAGGCTCTTCTCAGGGACATCTGATGATAGGACAAGGGGCAATGGGTGCAAATTGGAGCATAGGAGGTTCCAGAAAGACATTAGGAAAAACTTTTTCACTGTGAGGGTGACAGAGCACTGGCACAGGCTGCCCAGGGAGGTTGTGGAGTCTCCTTCCTTGGAGACATTCAAAACCCACCTGGACGCGTTCCTGTGTGACCTACTGTAGGTCATCCTGCTTTCAAGGGGGGCTGGACTAGATGATCTTTCAAGGTCCATTCCAACCCCCAACATTTTGTGATTCTGTGATGAAATGTAGAATTTAGCATTTCCCTCCAGAACTGAGTTCTTACATGTGGTTGTATGTATTTTTGTTTTATTACAATTCAGAGTTGGAAGAGTAATTAATTTGTAAGGTTCTGATTTGAACCTGAGTTGGAGGTTGTTGAGCATGTTTATAATTTTATAAATTATTATAAATTAATAAATATAACTATAGCATGAATATAGTATAAATTATTATTTATTATACATATATTGAGCATGTGTATAATTTTATGTAGTGAGAAATTTTTATGACTGCTAAGCAAAGTAGCACATTTCTTACAAATGATGCAGAACAGTTATTCATAAAATTGTAGAACCAAAGAACAGGGCAGACTAGAAAAGTCCTTGAAAGACCATCAGTTGAGTGCAGAGATACTGTGAGACTGAGAGGTATATTTACAGCCATATGGAGATTAAGACAACAGTTAGTGGAGATCACGAGAATAACAGTAGCGCAGGAGCACAGGCAGAGAATGAGTAAACCTAAAATGCAAATACATTTATTGATTTATTCTGAATACAGTCTGCTTCTATATGTGGAGAAGAACAAAATGCAGCCCATCCAGGCGACATGCGGAGTGGAACAATTTAATTATGGTTCTTTTTTTTAGTCACTCAAAACACAAAATAGGAGCAATTATGCTGCAAGGACTGGGCATGGGAAAGATGCACAAAGTCATAAAAATGACATTTTAGGCATATCTTCCAATCCAAGGCAAAAATTACACTCTTGGCACTTGGTTCTCCAAGTGCTGAGGGAAGCCCTTCTGGTCAAAGTGAAGAGCAGTTATGGGCAGTGCAGTTGTGCCTGGACTATGTCCTGGCTTCTAAGGATCAAGATCACATCAGCGCATCGTGCTTTGTTCTTCCTCTGTTCCTTCCTGTGAAAACCAGAGCACAGGAAAGTGAGGGATGATGTGTGTCTGGATGGAGCAGGAACATTTGACACGTGCATACGGGGTTGTGGTCACAACAGGCCATGACCTTAGGTGTAAGGACTGGAAGTCTCTCAAGGCCCACAGTATAATTATATTTCATAACAGCCTAGGTGCTGCTGTGAGATGGAGCCAACAGCCCAAGTTAAAGTACACACTCTCTGGCACTGGCTAAGCTTCTGGGTTTCCAGATTTCAAAAATTTAAACTGCTTGCACCGTCCACAGCAAGTGCTTCCAGAGAGACTGACTGGTGAATAAGCTTGTAGAAGAATAAATTAACTAAGAACAAAAGGAGAGACATTGGGTTTGGACTAGATGACCTTTAAAGGTCTCTTCCAGCCCGACACGTTCTATGGTTGTATGATTGTTTGGTTTGTACTTGGTTATACTCAGATATTTTTTAAAATGCAAACTTCTTTGTATGATCGAGTATCGTTCTAACTAGTGGCTTGATAGAGACCTTCTCTGTCTTAGAAATTAAGGGAATAAATAAGAAATGTGTAAAATCAAAATACATAGTTTGTAAATAAATTTCAGACAGATAGTAACAGCAGAAAGTTCTCCGCAGTGTGCCAATGGCTGTCCAGCAGCATGCTGCACAGCAGGTGGTGCTTCTGCAGCTGCAAGGCTTCTTCTCCACACTTCAGTTTCCTGTAACCCCAGAGAGCTGACCTCCATAAAGTTCCCTAGTAGGGGTTTGGCCGAGGATGACTGGTCACCTTCTAGCTCTTGTGAAGGGATTTCCTTTCTGCAGAGGCTGATGGACAGCAGACTGGTGCTCAGTGGTGGAAAAGGCTATGGCTAGCCTGTGCACCTAGATCTTAAAACTTAGAAATTCAGATAACAAATCTGTTAGAGGGACTGTCTCACTGTCTCTGATGAAACACATAGAATAGAGACATGTATCCAAAAGCCACACTTTGACAAATCCTATCTTTCTCCTCAAAATATAAAAAATGGGAAAATCCTAAATGCATGAGGCAATAAAAAAAATATATTCCCATTCTTTATATCATTACTGCTGTCTTCTTGTCCACAGCATTGCAGTGGGTGCTGAAATTAATTTTTCACTATTTTCTTACTTTACTTCCACCGCCCATAGCTCCCTCATCTTTTCTTCCTAAAATGTATAGTGTTACTGTTAAACTCAGCATTTTACAAACAATGTAGAGCTATCATCAAAGTTTTTTGTTTATTTGATGCTTTTTAAAAAACAAAACTGTCCTATCATTGTCCCATAAAAAACTTTAACTGGACATGTAAAGGAAAAGAAATGAGCTTGCGTTCCTCTGTGCAGTACTCCTGAACAGGGTAATCCATCTGTTAGAGGTGTTAATTAAACTATGTAGCTTAAAACACTGTCCCTTTTCCTAAGTAATCTCCATGTTATTCCTTTAACTCCACGATCTTTTCTACAGCTGCTTTAAGTTACGAATAACCTTAATGACAACTGAAGTTGCTATATAAGGTATCTTGTTGAAAGCTTTAGAGAACTTATGCCAAATCGCTACCAAACTTTCCCAGTGAGTTGCTGTTGGCCGCTTTCTGTGCTGTGTTGTGTTCTCAAGTGACATCTTGAAACATCACAGGTGGTCTGGCGCGTCCTTCTGTACTTCCAGGTGGTTTTAGCAGTATTTCTAAAGGCTCCAAAGACTCAGAAAACAAAGAAGGGAAAGCTCTTTGGTGTTTTCAGGACAGAACTAGCAAAAGCAAAGAATACAAAAAGCAGAAAATGAGGAGCTGTGAGCAGCTTGAATTGAAATTTAGTGTGATCTGCTGCTGCACAGCACACACCTGTGGCACATGGAGCTCTGCCCCTGCATAGGGGCTGCCACCACAGCTGGCAGGCAGGGACTGTGCTCCTTAGGAGGCCTGTCTGTAGAAAACCTCTGCTAGAAAACACACCAGTACTCTGTGTCTTGATGTGTATATATGATATGCATGATGCCAGTCATTACAATGTGCATGATGAATATTTCATAAGCATACCTTCTGTCTGAAGATACAGATAGTTGTTTTTGTTCATCTTTCAACATAATTTGCTCTAAATGTTTTTAAGTAAATATATCCAACTACATTTGTCTTTTTTCCCTAATCAAACTTGATTCTGAGAGAAAAGGTTTGTAAAAATACGAAGATATTTCCAACCAAAGGAAGACATTTGATTAAATAAAAGCAAAATTTCTTGAAACATTTCTTTCAGATGCAGAATGGTCTTGTCAGAGTTACTGTGTTTTACAAAAACAGAAATTGGAATTTGATCTCTGTAATGATACATTTACTGTAATAGTGTAATAAAAGTGGGCCTTTTTTTTTGCATTTCAATAGCGTGTACCTTTTTGGTGGCCCTTGCAGATAAACAACATACAAGTTGTCACGCATTCTCTTTCATAACTACTTTTGTTTCACCAGAGCAGAATAAAGCCTGTTCAGTTGCTTAAGTGCTCTAATTTAATGAAATAGAATGTACTGCATATTACCAGAAATTTGAGCGTGTTTCAGGCTGATCTACATGCACTCCAAAAATTCTGTGCATCCTTACATATATGCTTCATCCTTCTTGTACAACAGTTCAAGTGTGTTATTAAAAGTTAAGTGATCTACATGTCCATTCAGACTCTTTGCTTGCTATTTCTTCTGCTTCTTTCCTTTATATGTGTGACAACCTAGGGAAGGGCTATGCCATTCAGCCATTTTTATGCTTACTGAGCAGTATATTGTTACAGAAGCACTGGTGAGAAGACTGCATTGCTTTTTGCAGCCACACATCTTGCTGCTTTTAGGATATCGGCAGTGTAGTTGGTTTTTCCCAGTCCCTGAATGAATTATTCAGGCTCTTGACATCAGAGGGTTCTGCTAGCGGATTGGCTGCTGCTCGGATAACGGAATCTTTCCACGGGAAAACAGTGGAGAAGGATGATGGCAGTGAGACTGGCAGAATTGCTGCTTCCAGTACAGCTGGCTTTGTCTAGCTGTTGCATCTCTGCAAGAGTATATAAAGGTGTTTTTAAGGTTTGGCTTCATGTGAATTCTCCAATAGGAGCAGGTAGAAGGATTTGTGTAAGAGGCCTGAATTTCCAGTGAAGGGAAAAAAATCCAGTTGCTCTTGAAAAATTACTTCTGGCTGTATCTAAAGAAACGGCACACACTACACCAGACAGGAGTAGCAGCCGCAGTCGCAGCAGCAGCATCACTAGCAGCAGCAGCAGCAGCAGTGCTTATGGCTCGCTACAGAGGTCCCGGTGGCAGAAGTGTAACGTCGTTAAATCTGCTTCCTGGGTTCTTTCAGTTCTGGCAGGGTAAGTGCTGCAAATAAGGAGCTAACGGTCCTTGCAAGTGGTGCGAGTGTAAGTGACTGTACGATACATGTGCCTTGGGAGGATAGATAAACAGTAATTCTGCGGAGGATTTACAGCAGTTCAGTGAAAATAACACACTTACTTCTAGGGAAATTTGTAAGAAGCATATTTATAATGCAATTTGTAAAATCGATGCGCTACTTGAGTTAAAATGTGTTTCTTTCAAGCCTGTACAAAATAAGTAGTAAAAAAGGGGAACTTTATTATTAATAGTTGCTGTTGGATTCATAACGGATATATTGCTCATATTCCCTTGAAAAGGAATATTTAGAAACGCTGTTTCTGATGTTTGTTGATAAGACTGAAACTGAGTATGTCTTCTGCTTGTAAACATTTAGATGCCGGCAGCTGATTCTCTGATTTCCTGTTGTTGTCAGAAGGCTGTTTCTTAAATCACCAAAATACACTGAATAACAAATTAGGGAGTAATTTTCACTCATTTCTTTGATCAGAAGTTTGACTTCTGAAGGCCTGGTTCTTTTCTTCAGGCATGCCGTTGTTGTGTTGGTGTTGCTGATGAATTTTAATAAATTTTTTGAGACAGAGCTGGGCTGTTTCTGTGTGTGCTCGATCTCCATCCCCACAGCTACTCAGGCACAACCCAATTCAAGTGTGCAGGTCCTTCCCTTGGAATTAATTGGGCTACCTGTATGTGTAATTGCTTGTCAGAGCACAGATGACATTAACTAAATGTCACAAAGGAGACATCTTGTTCGTGGTTAGAAATCATACAGGGAGAAGTCTGCTTTTCAAACAGTGGAAACAATTGTCACATATAAAATCAAGACACTCCCTGCCAAAATACGCTGTGTGGAATGAAGCACGATGCAGTATTTTGAGTGGTATTTTTCATAAGTTGCAACAAGTAGATTCTGAGAATATAATGAATCTTTTAAAAATTATCTAAGACGGCCTACCCAATCAAAGGAAATTGAAGAATGCAAAATTATTTTCTTAGACCCAAAGTGTGCTAGTCTAGAAATAGATGCTGGAGAGTATATGTATCTTTTTTTCCTCTGTTATTTCTCATATGTGAGATATTGTTTAAGTGCAAAGAGAAATTCCCCAATTCATAACACACAGACACTTTCTGGGAACTTGTATGTGATCAGGGAGCCATCACTGTTCCACATTTTGGCTGATAAATTTTCTGTGGCAATTTGTATCTTTATGTACCCTCATTGTGGAGCAGCATTGCACGAGTGTAAATCAGGGAGCTTATTAGTAGTAATGCGTCAAACTTAATAGATTCCAGAACTTTAAAGGAGATTAAAGAGTATTCCCTTTTAATTTTATGTATGTGAAAGAGATGAAATCCCTATTCAGTGCTGCACGATTTAGTAGCAAACTAAAGTAGTGGCTAACTAAAATTAGATTTTCTATCTGTATTGAGACATGAATGTGTTCTTACACAATGTAAATATTTAACAGCAATTTTGTTTATTTGGATTTTCTTAAGGGAAATGAAGGTGCTTGTTCAGAGCTGCTGATGGTAATAACATGATTTGTTTGTCAGTGGAATTGATTTTTTTTTTTTTTTTTAAGAAAAAGCTCCAACATAAATACTTGAATACCCCTGTTGTGAAATTATTCCACATGTCAAAAGTGATTCCCCTCAAAGAAGGGACAAGACTTCATGGATTCATTTTAGTGCTGTGATTCTCCTTCCTCCACAGCCATGACCCTGGCTGCTGAAGTTGGAGGAGCTCCTTCAGGAGCTATTTTTGTCTGTGCAATTGGCAGCAGTCCCTGAGGGATTATCTGAGAATCAGTGAAATTCACTATAAAGCACAAGAGTGCTTCAAGACAGGACTAAGGGAGATAGCAAGTAGCACTACAGAGACTGCCTGAACTAGCTAATGGCTCCTCCCTGGAAGGATCTCCCAGAGGACAAATAAGATTGATAATGCAATTTCAAATCTTTAATTCAACATTCTAAGCATTTTCAGATATACATGCTAAGTTAATTTTTTCTGAGTCCCTAGCTGACATTCTACATAGAAGCAACTTGACTGTCAGAGACACAGATTCAAGTTAAAGAGTACAGAGATGTTCTAGGTGCACCGACCTTGGGAAAATATAGTATGGACTTAGAATTCAAATTTATCTTTGTTTTCAGATTTGAAATGGTATTTTACTGGTCACTTACTCATTAAGACTTGAACTTTACAGTGATGCTCTTCAAATAGCCAAGTGTCATAATTTTTGTAAGAATGTAAAGTATTTGCTATGGGTAGTTACAGGCAGTTTTTGTCACTAGGGAATGCTACTCTTCCATCATGTAAATTCAAAAGTGTTCAGCAACGTCTAATCAAACTTATTTCCTTTCTGTTCTCAGATGAGCAGGAGTCAGTGCAAAAAAGGACTTTCACAAAATGGATCAATACTCATCTGGCTAAGGTAGTATGTGACTTCTAATTTATTTATTTTGTGGGAGTTTTAAATCAAACCTTTTTATCTATACCTATACAGGCACTGGAGTATAGAATGTGTCAGATTTATCTGAGCAGAATGGCATAAAGAGAGAAAGAGATCCCCATTGTCTGTACACCATAGAGGATGAAACCACACCAACATGGTAGCAGTCAGCTGCAGCAATGTGAGTGGTGTCTACAGGCAACTGCTCAGCTCCTTTGGCCACAGCTGGAAGGTAGCACCGTAGCTGCTGTCTGAGCCAGAGGAATTATCTGAAACTGCTTTCTAGGAAATAGGAATATTAGCCTTAGTAAATACAGTGTATCTGAATAAAAATTGAGTCAGTTGTGTAGTTTGGTATCCTGAACTCGTTACAAACATAAGTAGTGCTTCGTGAATCCAGTGCAAAATTAATTGTCTCATGTGTTTAGGGATTTGTCATGAAACTGTTGTTGCTTCTTCTTTATGACCACCTAAAACTCTTTTCTGGTTTTAGGAGAATAAAGAGAGTGATTTACACACAATGTTAAAAAATTAAGCCGTGACTGGTATCAGCTTTATCTGACAACATAGGCAGTGAGGTTTAATTTGGCATTTCCTGGAGTTTTCACACAGCACAACCCATAGTTATAAATTAATACAGTAAATTAAAATATTTAAACACCAGAGGTGGTGTTTGAAATTCCTAATTTGGAACCATGAAGATTAATGAACTTGAACATTGAGCAAGGAATAGCTGCAACAGCAGTGTTTTAGCTTCTGTGTAAGGAATTGGCTAATAATGCCCTCAAAAATGAGCAGATCAAACCAGGAAGCCCACACAATACTATATCATGCGATTTGGTCTAATGAGACTGTATGGCAGAGCAACAGCATTTTTTTACCTTCCCGAGAAATGTAATTGAAGAATTTACTCAACATGAACTCAACTGGCATTGTAAAATTCAGCCGCAAGAACAAGGTTATCTTCAGGACTTCTTGATGGTGTATCCTCGCTGGGAATGACCCGCATTCTTTTTGAAATAATTTGGAAAAGGCCCCCATGCAGCAGAGAACCTGAAGCACTCTCTTTGTGTTCCATTTACTTCCACTGAGATGAAGAGACATTCACTATTTGCTAAAGTGTTAGCAAAGCAGGCTGTGAACATGTCTCATAGGAGAAAAAGAACTCTTTTTTCTCATATTCTTCTATTCCCTAATTGTATTGTGTCATTGATAATTAATCAGTAATATCCATAGTAATTTATGAAGTAGATATATATACATATTGTTAGGTACATATATGTGTGTCTGTGCATGTAATGATAATTTGCTAGCAATAAATGATTAATCCTTGGGAAAAGACAAAGTTGTGGTGGCAGCTTCATCAAGAAGTTTTGCTCTGGATTGAGAGCTGTGAATGCTGCCTTTACTGTACTAGTTCCTTTGGGCTGTGAGGGCTCAGGTAAACCTTTTGACTTGTGTGGTCTAGGCATATACTCCTCTAATGTGTCTGATAATTGTCATCATCATGGCTAGGCTTCGCAAACAAAGATATGGGAAGGGCTCTATCCACACTTGCTACAAGCGCGCTGATGGCTAAAAAGGCCGATGTGGGATAGGCAAGTCCGGTTGCAAAAGGCACAGCGAAAAGTCCCCTTAGGCGGTATTGGTGAGGCGCGGTTCTGTCTGCGTTGTCTTTTCTCCTCGAGACTGATTCTACGTGTGTTCTCAAAGGAGGCCGCAGCATTATGGATGGTGTGTCTCCACGTCTCCCGACTGGAGGCCAGAGTGGACCACTGATGTTAGCCAATATGGCCAGAACTGAGGTATTGTTTCAGAGAGTCCTTGTATCTCCTCTTTACAGTTCCTCTGTTGCGGCAGCTGGTGGTGAGTTCACCACAGAGCACAACCTTAGGGAGGCAGTGATCTTCCATCCTGGAGACGTGCCGTGCCCAGCGCAGCTGCATCCTCAGCAGCATGGCCTCAATACTGGTGACCCCTGCCTGTTCAGGGACAGTGACATTAGTCACGTGGTCACCCCAGTGGATGTTTAGGTTTGTACGGAGGCAGCGCTGATGGAAGCGTTCGAGGAGTTGCAGGTGGTGGCAGTAGATGACCCATGATTCAGACCCATATAAAAGAGCAGACAGTACAATGGCTCTGTAGACAGTAATCTTTGTACTTTTCTTCAGGTGTTTATTGCACCAGACTCTTTTATGGAGTTTTCCAAAAGCTCTGTATGCCTTTGCTAACCTGTTGTCTATCTCTTTGTCAATCTTACCATCCGAGGAAATGACACTTCCTAGGTAGTTGAACTGCTGGACTGACTTAAGCTCTGATTTGCCTCTGGTGATGTGGGGATGATGGGAGACTTCCTGAGGTGCAGGTTGGTAAAGAACTTCTGTCATCTTCAAGCTGACTTCCAGCCCAAAAAGCTCAGCAGCCTCTGCAAAGCAGGATGTTAAGCGCTGCAGAGCTGCTTCTGTGTGAGCAGCGAGGGTGGCATTGTCAGCAAAAAGCAGCTCGCGGGCCAGGGGGTTTTGGGGCTTAGTGTGGGCCTTCAGTCGCCTTGAATAGGCTACCATCTGTATGATAGCGGATGTGAATGCTGTTATCTTCATTTAGGTCTGCTGTGGCCTTTTGAAACATCATGCTGAAGAAGATTGTGAATAGAGTTGGTGCGAGAACGCAACCTTGTTTCACACCATTGGTTATTGAGAAGGGCTCAGATAGATAGATTAGCTGGCTTTGCTTACCCTTTATGCTGTTACGCTGCCAGAGGAGAGGCACTGTTACAGGGATTAAACTCAACAGGAGTAACCTATGCCATGGAAATTATAAAATTTTTAGAGCTTAAGCTTTTAATCTTTGTTAGTTATGTTCTTGGCAAGTGGGGAAATAGTTTTCTGAGTTCATCATGGCAGTAGGAAATTCTGATGAGTCAGAGAAATGCACAGAACTCCCCTTGAATTTGTATTCCACGTTCTAAACCAGAAATTTTATATTTAGGTTATTCGATTCTTGTAAAAGATGGTCGCATTTTTTATTATTTCAAAAGAAATTGGAAATCTATAACTTCTCCACTGGCCAAAGGCTTTTGAAATGCAATAAGGAAAAACCCTGGAAAGAGACCCACTTCTAGGTAGCGTTGTCTGCATTCTGTTCCTGTCTTTGAACCCAATAAAACATGGAGAACCTACCAGAGTAGTACCTAGCAAGGAGCATGGTAAAGTGTTTTCCATCTCTCTGCACTGCTGTGGGTAGGAGCGGTGAGAGCGAAGTTCAGCCTGGGGAGGGAAAAAAAAAAAAGAAAAAGAGGTAGTTGTGGGAAAAGGTGATTTGAATTCTATCTTTTCTTCTCACCATCAATCCAAAATTACCATGATATATTTGACTCATAATATACAGGCTTCAAAATCAGCGGTGACTTCACTTCAAATTGGCTCTCTGTTTCTTGGCTGCTCTTGGAAAACTTTGAGTTTCTTTCCTTTCATTTTCAGAGGTGTTGTGGTTTGAGCCCATGCAGCTGGCGACAAAGAACCACGCAGCTGCTCACTCACTCCTACCCCCCTCCTTTTTTGGATGGGGAGGAGGTAAATTCAGCAAAAGCCTTGAGGACTGAGATTAAGGTCAGGGAGGGTTCACTCACCACTTTTGGTAACAGGCAAAAAAACAGAATAGAATTGGGGAGAAAACATCAATTTAATTTAGACAATAGGACAACCACCAGTTTACCAATGAATTAGATCAGTGTAGGACAGTGAGAAAGTAAATACAACCAGATCTTAAAAACACTTTCCCTGACCCCTCCTTTCTTTCCAGCTACCTCATTCCCTTGCAGTGGCACAGAGGTCAGGGGATGGGGCTTGCTGTCTGTCCATTACACATTGTCCATACGGCTCCTTCCTTCTTAGAGAGAGGGCTCCTCTCAGTCTTCCCCTTCTCCAACATGGTGTCCCTCTCAGGAGTGACAGACTTCTCTGATGCAAGTCCTTCCCACAAGTGTGGGTCCCTCCCTCAGGGCGCAGTCCTCCCAGAGATGGACTGCTCCAACACGGGCTTCTCTTGGAGTCGTGGCATGCTTTGGGTGAGGTCCCCCACTCCAGCATGGTCCTCTGCTACAGCATCATCCTGTGCTCTGGCATGGGTAATACTGTAACTGAGGTATCTGTAACACTATGGCTATCCGTAGAGATGTTCCATCATGAATGAGTTCTTGAAAAAGTACTGATGAGTAGCTACATGAAACCTGAAAACCAGGAGAAATGAATCTTTTCTAAGCAACGATTGATGGGGTTTCACTACAGCAGTTTGAAAGATGGGCTTACAGATGGCAAAGGAAAAGAAAATACTAACGTAGAGGTTTCATCCTTTTACTGTGTTGGTTGAGTAGTGTAAAGGAGGATTAAAGAAAAGGAGCAGTTTCTGACATTGTAAAGGATGGTGATTTGAAAGAAACGGAAATGCAGAACTGATTTGATTGTGTTAGATAGGAACAAGAATCATTAATAGTTCGGAAATACAGTGCAGGATGTGATAATTTGTCAGGGTTTGCTATGAGTGAAAGATTCCTTGCTTCTAATCTTTAAAATACTAGTGCATGCTTTTCTTCTAAAAACTCATGCTCTAATTGAAACAGAAACTAATTCAATAACTAAGTTAAGTCCCTCAAGTAAATTAAAAAATCATTTTTGTTTTCTGTGAAGCGTTGGAACAAGCTGCCTAGGGAAGTTGTTGAATCACCATCGCTGGAAGTATTTGAAAGACATGTAGATGTGGTGCTTAGAGACATGGTTTAGTGATGGACTTGGCATTGCTAGGTTAACAGTTGGACTCAATGACCTTAGAGGTCTTTTCCAACACAAATGATTCTTTGGCTCTATGAATTGAACTTTATGAAATGGAGAGGTACGAATATTTTATTCTCTTGCTCCTAAAATGGAATGCCACTTTTTATGCTTCCTAATTCAAAGGTATGTTCTTTCACAAGCAGAAGACAGGTAAAGGACTTGACATCAGCTAATTATGGAACACCTCAAAGAAAAATTGATGTAACCAAGCCCCAATGTAAGCTGTACCCTCACTCGCAGGGCAGTGTCCCACAGGGGATGAAGACAGAGGACAAAGCTGCAAATAAGATGAGTCACAGGTAGTATAATGCGGCTTTATTTTGGGTCAGCTGTTAGTACTAGGCTGCCTCTGTAACTCTGCTGTTCGTCTCCCTAACTCCGGCTGTATCCATTCTGTGATTATGACTTGGGAATGTGGTGAGAATCAGTAAATGCAAATAATCTCTTTTCACTGCCAGCCACTTGCAGAAATTAGGTCAAAATGTATCAAAGGGATGTGGTCTGTCTTATGGCCGTCCTGTTTAGTTTTTGTGCATCTGTGCTGTTCTACTAGTAATGAACGAGATACGCGTGTGTAACAGGACAAGAAGTTGTCTAATTTGCAGGTTATTTATTCACACTTCTCTAAGATTATAGAACTGGACCTCCTTCCTCTCAGTCTCAGCCTTCAAAGACACAGAAATTTTAATATGCTTCTGAGTGTCTTTTGAGGCATCTTTTCAAAGTCTAAGCTTAAAATACAGAATGTTACATCAAATAAGTCAAAAAGAAGGCATTACATCTGTTCAGAACAGCAGTTACTTGAATTTTTTTCATTCATTGCCTATGCTGAATTTTGAGATAGTGGATTAGATGAGTAAAGAAGATGAAAAACATGGCTCTTTGTAAAACAACAGAGGCATATGCCTTTTATTGTCTTTGTCATCCTTGGTGAAAGTGTTGGGGAAATGTAATTTCAAAGCTTTGGAATACAGACTGCAAATTGGTTTAACTCAGTCAAATAAAATCTTTGTTCCCAGGTGTAGGGATAACTTCAGTATTTGTACTCAACAGAAGTAAATAATAAATATTTATTATGGGAAAAGTCTGGTTCATTAACCTTTAAGATTCATTCCCAAATAATTCATATTTGTCCTACAAAGCACATGAATTTACTTGTACAGAGTGTGCCTCCCTCTTTGTGACATGACACTTCTAAATGTCATTGTCCCTGTAAACTATGCTACTGTGATTGCATATTGAGCAATAAATGAGCATTTAATAGAGTATGTGGAATGCAATATGTAGCATATCATTGGTATTACTTTGCTATTTTATGTTCTTGAATAAGTTTATGAAAACTAAAATCAAATACCAAGGCATCTAAAATCTTGGTGTAGATGTGACAAGTTGTAGATGTGATGTCCAGTTGTTCATTGAAGTATATAGTGAGTTCTCCCAATGAATTTTGTTCAAAAAGTTTATAAATAGCAGCTTTTCTTTAGTGTCATAGGATTTTGAGAGGTTACTTCATATATTTTTAAATGTTCTTCTTTTCCTGGTTTAAAAAGGACTTCACTATATTTTTTGCATAGGCTTTCCAACATTCAAAATACAGTCTTATTAGAATTACTGCATTTTATTGCATTGCTAGAGTGGTAAATTTGCATGTAAAAAGCCAAAATCTGACATACATTCAACATTTTCAGGATTACAAAGTTTTAAGTTAGTTTTCTTTCAGGAAGCTTTTTTTTTAAAAAAAAGAGCAATACATTTTTCTCTGGAGGCTAATAAGTAAGCAGTGTACAGCTTCACATTCTCCTTTCATTTCATTTGACATTTTATATGCAGCCAAGAAGTAGGTATTTGTCCATTCCAACAGAAGATGTATGAATCTCGGTAGAGGATCTGCTTCGAAAAAGCTGAGTAGACTGAGCCATCCTGCGCAGTGGTCCATATGCAAAAAATAAGGGTTTATGAACTTCTCAGTACCAGCTAGTGTGTGTATATCTTCTTGAATTTTATTGGCACGATGAAGAAGATTGACGTCTATGGAATCCTTACTTAAAAGAGCAATCTATTCTTCTGTTTATGCCGCTAAAAATATAACTCGTTCCATGCTTCTGGGAGAGACTGGAATCATAATAACAGGGTAAATTCAATGCTATGTGCCCAGAGTACTAAAAAAAAAAAAAAGAGTGATGTATGAAGCACAATGAGGGTCCTACCTCCCTGTAATTAGGTATTAACATCTTCAGGGTATAAAACAACGTTGTATTATGAAGTGTATTATGAAGGACATTTTTGGCAGTCTATGTAATTAACTAATTTTACATATTAGAGGAGTCTCATACAAGAGATCTTGTGACACTGCTGTTGTACCTGCCTTCTGTTCCTGTTTTATATGTCTTGAGGTTCATGGTGTGTGGTGCTAAACACTGGCAGTGTTTGTAATTATGCAACAAGAAGTGGGTTTCAGCCTGCTGGCTTATGGACAACTATTTTGATCCTTGCACTGGAGAACAGCAGGTCTTGCTAACTTTGATATAAGTCACTTGATGGTTTCTTTGCTGCTTCTTATGTTATCGAATGCTTTTGCATACTTCCTCTATTTTTCCCCAAACTAGTATTTGATTCATGTCAAAAGGAAAGTGCTGTAGTTTGCTTGGATGACGTCTTCAGGGGTGCTTTCGGTGCCTTACTTTAGTACTATGCCTCGGTTAGGGTGCAAATCTGTTTTTTATAATTTCTGTCCATGAAGAGTGACCAGTGAGGGGTGGTTGAGAGCAAGAGCTTAGCATGAATGATCAGAAGTTTTATCTATAGTGTTGCCCTGCTTTGAGCTCAACAGAACCAATTCTGTTCAGTGGTTTTACTTTTCAGCTGAATCTCTTCTAAGAGGCTGCACTTTCTGAAGTTAACAGCATGTTTTTGCAGACAGGTCAGTTTCTAGAAGTTACTGCCTGGGATTGGTGTGCAGAAAGGCTCTTGCTGATACCTATTCCTATAGTGACCAAAGTTACTGCTGGATCTTGTGTGCCACACTGGGGGTGCTGGAAGGTAAAGGGGTCACAAGGAAGTAAAAGGTTGCATCTCCGGGAGTAGTGGGTAGGACAGGTGACCAACAAGAGTATTCTGTTCCATATACGTCATATTGAGTATAAAACTGAGGGATCAGAGGACTTAAGCTCTCTTGCTCTTCCTTTTCTTCAATGGCCAGTGTCAGAGGATGACTCCATACATTTTTCTGCCTTTGATCCTGAGTTCCTAAACACAGTTCCCTGTGTTGATTTCCCCTCTGCTGTTTAGCATCAGAATTCCCCAGTGCCTGCCTGCTCTGCAGCATCAGTGGTGATTGCTATCAGGAAGGGGAGTTGGGTTTGGTAGTGGTTTGGTATATATTTGTATGTAGGTCATTATTTTCATTATCTACTTATTAGTAGTATTATTGTTTTATTAAAGCTGTTTTAGTTTTCTTTTTCCAATCTGTAAATCTCTCTCCCTCATTCCCTCTCCCCTCCTGTTTGGGGAGGGAGAGGAGCTAGAGAGCATCTGTCAGTGCTCAGGGGCCAGCCCGGCCCTGACCCTCAACAGGTGTGAAGCTATACATGGTGGAAACCAGAGGTGCTGCCCAGACTTGGTTTGCATATGAATTCCAGATGACTTTTGAATTCATGTTGAGGTGAGGCTTATTCTGGTCTGTACCCTGATCTGAGAGTAGGAATATCAAACAGCTCAAGCTGTTGTGCTCCAACAAGTCATCTGACAGGCACGTTATGGGCACCAGGGTTACAAGGCACTGTAAATCTCATGTACCCTTCAATCTAAACATACCCCAAATTTTCGTCTTTAAGAACCTGTCTCTTCATCGCTGTAGAGTATGTTTCAAGAGACAAACCTCACTACTGGAGCATTTAGACAGGTGGTGAGATTTTTTTAGGCCTTCACCTCCTGTTGGATTAGGATGGCAGCTGCTATAATCCTCTTGTCTTTATTGTGGAATTATTTTAGCACACAGTTTTTCAAAATAATATCATGTGGTAATACTGATAAAACCAAACCTGATCCAGACTTCAAATAGGAAATGATAAGATAGAAGGTGAGGAAAATTAATTGCATATATATCAATTGCATATGTCTGTGATGCAAGACTGGGACAAATTAATCTCCAGTGACCCGTTTGCTCCATTCGTTTATTGGTATTATATTAAGGAAGAACATGATCTATTATCTATTGCATTGGTAGGAAATAAAAAAAGAAAAAGCTATCATTAAATATACCCTTGTAATGAGCTGTAATGCTGCTTTATTTTATATACATGAGAAAATAGATTCTTTTATTATCGTGCTATTAGAGCACGTCAAATCTCAGATGAAGTCTGCTTTCAGCAGAGTTCTTTTTCTACTTTATGGCAACATTACGTCTCATTGAAAAATTAGTTCATCCAATCTGAACAATGAAGGCAGGATGTTTTGATTTTGGGAATCAGAAACCTTTGCTTTCTCCTGATTTGTTAACAGCATTTTTACATTTTCAAGAGCAGTGTTTCATTTGTTAGGTTCATCTTTTCAAACCTGTTTCTACAGGACAGAAGTAATAGATCAAGTTGTCATACAAACATGGTTTTTTTCAGAAGTACTCCAAAAGTAAATTAACAAACCTAAAGTAATTTCAATAGTCTGTCATTTTAATGAATTAGCAGGTGTGACTATTAGTATTATGTTAATTAGCAGCTATATAAATGCTGTCAAGCTCATGGAAACTAGAGGAAGTTTACTTAATTTATTTCAGCTGGAGCAAGTTTAAACATTCTGTTTCTAAGAGCCTTTTTTGTGATCATTAAATTACTGACCGTCTGAGAACTATAGTTTCACAAACTGGGATGTATTTAAGAAGACAGAGTTTAATGACATGACCTTATTATTCAAAATTCCTAAAACATCATCTGGTTGCACATTTTTCAGTATTATCATTGTTGTGTTTGTGAATGTAAAGACATATGCTAAGCAATTTGTCTTAAGTAGGAGCTGACACAGTGCTAAACAGCCCTGGAAGCTTGGAAGGCCTGGAGGAGAGGAGAAAAAATGGTGTAAGAACTGTCATCTGCGAGAAAGGTTGAGCATTGCTCAACCAGCTACACCGCTTTAGGGATCTTTCTGTCATACAGCTCCTTGTGTTGCTCAGGGGGAGAGAGTGAAATTTCTGTGACATAATTGACGCTAAGCAAAATATTCTGGTAGATTGAAATGTGACTGTAATAGTACATGCATAAGTTACGCGTAATTTATAGACTCGTAGGCAAATGTTGGTGTGTTTAGTTGCTGGTTTTAACAGGCAGGAGGTTTTTACACTGCATCATTAGTCACAGAAAGCATCTAGCGCTACAGTCTTGTGCCAGAAATGTTAAATAGTTAAGCAATACAGCAGCAGAGCAATGGTTAAATGGTATTAAACATTATAAAACATAAAGAAAGGGATGAGCTGCTCTTTGTGTGTCTGTTTGAAAGGAAAGGAGGTAGATTGTAATGCAGCCTTTTTAATATCGGAAATCTTCTCCCTTTTCAGCGCAATCCTCCTTTGCTGGTCAATGATCTGTTTGAAGATATCAAGGATGGAGTAATGCTTATTGCCCTTTTGGAGGTTCTTTCAGGGCAGAAGCTGGTAAGAATTTCCTTCCTTCTGAATACAGAGGACAGTTGCATAATTTCTCTAGGATACAATTTTCTGATGTGTTTCTATATTTGAATACTCTAAAAAACCTGAATGCTCCATAGCAAAATGAGTTTATTCACAGAGTGGGCTACCTGGTTACAACACAAACCAAAAAAGATTATAATAGGCATTCTTGTTTTTATTTATTTTCTATTAATTTTGTCTTAGTAGTTCATAAAAATTGCTTAATTTTATTAGTCTTTCTAGTTCATGTAGGTGCTACTACTATTACACAAATGAGGTCTGAACTGTGAGCTATTTCTAGATATCTTGAAGAAATAATGGCAGAATTTTCATGTCAAATATATAACTTTATCTCTGAAAAAAATAATTTGTGACTCCCTCAATTTTCATGGGGTCTTGTACTCATTTACGCTGACAGCTGCTCTGCTACCATAAAGAACCGTAACTGATGCCAAGTGACTTTTTTCACAAGCAAGTTGTGTACAGTGGCCACGATGTGTACATGGCAAATAGGTTGCCTCTTGGGAGCGTTTTGTGTATGTGATGCAGGAAGGGGGGGGGGGGGGGGGGGGGTGAGGCCAAGGGGGTTAACTTTTTCCAAAGCATCTCACAGATCGGATGGCAGCATCTGAAGGAGTAGAGCAACAGTCTGTAATTAGTCCAGTTCTAGGGTTCGAACATTACCTGTTCCCTCACATGCAGGCAATTTGCAAATGCCAGACTTCTGCCTCTTTTTCGTATTTCACCTCTGTTATGATTGCAGGCAGTACCCTAAATGAGGTGGTAATTCAGACTGCAAGAATGATTTTACTGTAAGATGGGAAAAAAGCTATAAATGAAATGTCTTTCTGCTTTGTTGCAATACACTGATTTCTGTTTCTGTTCGTCTAAGACAGAAAGTCTCCCTCTTGTGGCAAAACAGAAGTAATAAAACAGGAAAAGAGATACGACAGTGCCTGTTACAATGAAATTCACTGGATTGTATTCTGCCTATAATAATTAGTGAAACACAAGAGATATTTCAGAAACAGAATTCTGTCTGGCTAATTTAAAGGTTATGTATACCAGAATATGTTATTCTGTAGTAACTAAGAGGACTTTCAGAATCTGTAACAGCCTTTTGTTAAATCCATTTGGAACTTTATGAGCATCAATTCAGTACGAGGGTGGCAAGACTTTGGAATAAATTGCCCAGAGATGTTGTGGCTGCCCCCTCCCTGGAGGTGTTCAAGGCCAGGCTGGACAGAGCCTTGAGTATCATGATCTAGTTGAGAGGCATCCCTGCCCATGACAGGGAGGTTGGACTAGATGATCTCTGAGGTCCCTTCCAGCCTAGGCCATTCTATGATTCTATGAATTTAAATGACAGTAGTTGTATATGTACCTTACAATATAAGATGCAGTGGGGAATTTAGTTCCAGTGTAGAGTATTAGAAGCCTAGGATATGTTCTTGATTTAATTCAAAGATTTATTTCTTTTTTTTTGCCTACATGTCTGTAGTTCAGTAACACTCATTGGTCAGTGATGGATTGTTATACTTGTTTTTTTTTAATCAGCAGTAAGGCATTAGAAAGAATGGATAAAAATCCTCTAGGTAAAATGTCTTCGCTGCAGGCTGATTTTTAGCAATAACAACCACCTTGACTTCTCCTTTGCAGGCAAAAATATTTTGCTGAGAGAAGTTTGCCTTCTCTCAAATACATATATATGTGTGTGTATATTTAAAAATAGAGGTAGTTTATTTTACATAAGAAAAACAGTATTCTGATTTGTTGAAGTTTACAGCCTGAAGCTGACAGCTTGCATCCTGAAGTTATTAAGACATATATAACTTTTTTATGATAGAAGTATCGCATATATGTCCCCTGTATCTGACAGTTCTCCCTTATGGTACATGCAAAGACAATTTGACTGTTCCAAGGTACATTTTAACGTGTAAATAAGGCTATGGTATGTACATAGGTATTTATAGTAATCTGGAAATTAATTTCTTGAAGCAAATTGACATAGATCTAATTGGAGTTTACATTGTTCTTTCTCTTTAAGCCTTGTGAACAGGGACGTCAGCTGAAGAGAATTCACTGGGTTGCCAACATTGGTACAGCTCTTAAGTTTCTAGAAGGAAGACGGGTAGGTTTGGTAGTTCTTATTCCTAGTTTTTTTCTTTTTTTTTCTTTCCTTAAATGAATTACTTGTATCCTGTTTGTATTCTCCAAAATTTGAGCTATGTGTGCAGTCTTCAGTTTCTACACTGTGCTGCCATAAATTAAAAATTACAAGATCAAACACTACCATGTAGCAATGTAGAGAGAAAAACTTTTAAATTTTTTTTTATTAGAATCACCTTGGATGATCTCCTTCTTTTTTTTTTTTTTTGTTTAATGTGCTCTTCAGCTTCTCCTGTTCCCTACTTTCCTGTTGCTGTTCTCAGCAAAGAACAATGATCTTCAGTTCAGCAGAGACATTTTTTTATAATTGAAAGAATAGATTTATGGACCTCACTAGGTTTTACATGCAAAACTACTCTCCGAAAGTATAGACATGAAAATTTAGAACAGTGTGACCCCTTATTAGCTTGGCAGGACTTCAGACTAATTCCTGGATTGATTTTGGTAAAGTCAGTGCTGTTGCCATTTTAGAAATAAAACAGCATATTTTATAAATTTAACAAAAGACAGAAAGCTTAAAAGCTCGACGTGATCTAGATATGAATATCAAATAAAATCGATCTACTTATACCTTTTCTCTTCACTTTTCTCTATATATTATAATGTCTTGTATCTGCTTTTTAAATTAGATTGCAGCTGTTTAATTTTTCCAATTTCTGTATTTTAGTTTACTTTTTGTCAATGCAGATATAACACCTGATGAACTTTATGTCTCCACAATTCTGTACACTGGAAGTTGCTGAGTTTCGGCATTCTTTCCCTCTCTTTAACCCATTGGCATCTTGACCTAATTATCCTTGTGTTACATGGGAAACAATCTTAGCATATGCCCGTAGAGAGGAATCTAGACAAGAACTACTTTTAAGTGAAAACAAAGACTGATATGTTCCTAAAAAAAATCTGCTTTAGCTCAGAAGATTTGCTATTTATGCAGTAGAGTTTGTTAATAGGAACCATATCATATCCAGCCTGAGAGTGCAGGCTTAGATACAGAGAGCTCCTTTCTGTTAAGAAAAGGGGAGGTGAAGGGCAAAAAACGCCCTGCTTCCCTAGCCGGTGTGTCACAACATAGTGAATGACCTGAACTCTGAATGACACATCTTAGATCCCATAAATAATATGGCAGTGCAGCTAGATACACTGGCCCCGCTGAAGATCAAGATAGATTGTCAGAAATGGAGCACGTGATTTTGCCACTGCCATCTGAATGTTTTCATCTGGACTTGTCTTAGTCATTTTTATACATACTTGATATCAGTACGCCAGGTTTTCTTCTAGAGGGAGTTGGAAATGCACAGCATGTCAGGTAGATTGCTGTGCATTAGCAGGTGGTCTCTAGGCTGAATCCAGCCTGAAGGAGGTGTCTATCCAGTCTGTCACCCTTGTCCTCCCAGAGGAGGTGGGGACCATGTTCAGACAGCAAATGCCTCTTCAGCAGCAGAGTGAAATCCCTGGTGTCTACTCCAGGGTGAAGGAATGGAGACGGATGGCCGTGCACAGAACTTTGGGCAGTGCCAACAGGGTCTCCTTCCTCAATGGGCTCTTCCATAAGTAAATTTTTTCACACATTTAATTAACTTTGTACTTTCAACGTCCAGAGAGACTTCTGCAGATACTCCAGTTACACTGCAAAATGGAGCTGGCAATTAACAGATGCCATTCTGGACCAACCTGTTGTGGGTTTTTTTCACTGTTCTGAAAAGTTTATCTTTTAGTTTTAGATCCATTTTAATGGAGCATGAGACAAAGGTAACATGGTAACTAGACTAGATAGGCTGTGCTTCTGTGAACAGTAGCCTAATCAGAAGCTTACCTGAGTCCGTGTAAATCTTTTGATCCCTGTTCGGTCCCCATGTGTTGCCTGATCTAGTTGAGAGGCGTCCCTGCCCATAACAGGGAGATTGGATTAAATGATCTCTAAGGTCCCTTCCAACCTAGGCCATTCTATGATTCTATGATCTGTAATACATGTAAGAAAAACCTCAGTTTATAGAAAAAGAAAAGCTTTTGTTGGAATTGGTCCGTATGAGAGAATGAGACTCTTGGTACATTTTTCTTTAGGTAGGTGGTAGAAGATTTTCCTTATTGACTGATAGAGAAGCAAGTAAAGTCAATTTTCCTAGAGTTTTGCCAGACTTCCTGGTGGAGAGGATTGGAAGTACAACTTGTTGGGATTTCTCCTCTGCCTCCTCTCAAGCAGTCTGTAGAGTTTTAATTCTGAAAAGAGCTTCACAGCCCTAAACAACAATTTTTGTTTGTTCTTGAAACTATCTATGTGTTTCCATCTGCTGATTCAGAGAACTGCAGTCTTTTCTGTTTGGGGAGACAAATGAAGTCACCTAGTCATTCTCCTGCTTTTCTTTAACCTATTCTCCAAGGTTTTTTTGTAGTCTTTGTCTTTGAACAAGCTTACAGTGCATTAACACTTGACCAGGCCTTTATATCATGATTGATGGCAGACTCTTAGTTTTACTAAGTATTAACATATTTGCTAATTTTCCTGCACTACTGTTTTTATCCCGTTCCCTTAACCATTACCGATCTGTTAACTTCTCTGAGATACCCTCTATCACATCCTTTACTGCCTTTTATCTTATGAGCTGATTTTAGGATGATACTTTATTCAGACTACTGAATAGTCACTCCCGTGCCTGCTGAAAAACTACTTGTGACCTTGGACAACTCATTTTTTCCTTATTTGTTTGATTTTGAAAGAACTATAGTCAGGTTTATCTTGCAAGGGAGCCTTAATCAGTGGTGGTAATATCCATTTCACTAAGAGGTTCTCTACTGGAGAACTGTGGCATTCTTTTTGCCCTTATTTTTCTTCTATGCTTTCTCCCTCCATCTTCTTTTTCTTCTTTACTCTTAAACTTACTTTTTCCACTCCAAATCTATTAGATCTATAGCAAGAAACCCCTCTGTAATTTAAAACCTGGAGTATTTAATTTGCTTTCCTTATTAAGTATGTTGTAAGATATGCCAGATATGTGGGGGTTTTGCATTATAACATTAAATGAATGCATTTGACAGTTCATCTTTTAAAACTTATTTTTCTATCATCTTTTTCCATTTACTTTTCATGCTAGTCCATATACAGAGGATCTCCGGTTTGTACAATGGTTCTATGTAATTTTTACTGTTCTTTCTTTTTGAAATTAGATATATTTTCTGCAAATAATAGCATGCAATGGTCTCAAAAATCTTTCATTACCTATTGCTATACTTGTCTAAAAAGTGAAATTGCACAATTCAGTGATTTTTTTTTTTAGTTAAGAAACTTGTTTGGTTGGAAGAATGCATTAAAAATGTAAAACCTATTTGAAATGCATTTTCTAATTGCTATTATTCCTTGTATATGGTCATAACACATTTTCTTTCCTTTATAGATAAAGCTTGTGAACATCAACTCAACTGATATTGCTGATGGCAGGCCTTCTATTGTGCTTGGCTTGGTGTGGACCATAATTTTGTATTTTCAGGTACTATAGTTTTTATACTTCAGTGTAGTTTACTCAAATAATGGTTCATGTCATTGTTTCATTTGAACTAGTTGTTCCAGTCTTTCGCTACAGATAAGTCACTTTAAAATTATCCAAGAATCTAATGCCTAATAAAGCCACAGTTGATGGTGGGGGTGCTTCGATTGGGTAAACGTAGGTACTTGTCTTAGGAATAGATTGTTTTAAACCTAGAATGGAATTTCTTCATCACTGGAATATGTTATTTCACTTTCTCTGAAGAGTACAACAGGGCAATAAAAGAATAGGATTGTAGCTTCTTTTTAGAAGTATCTTTAGCAACCTCAGTGGTAATTGTGCTATATGTCTGATTACAGTGCACTTGATGGTGAGACAGTAATTATTTTCAAGCAATACACATAAACATTTGCCACAAAGCAGTGGTAAAAAAAGAACTACCCAGATGAAATCATTGAGGTGACTTCCATTCTTTAATTAAATGAGCTTCCTCTGAAATGAGTGAATTGTTTAATAATTTAAATTCAAGCTAAATGTAATCCATTGTCTCCTATTTCAATGGTAATTTGTCATAACAGACAACGTGACACACTTGCATATAGTTCTAGCTGTAGGGTGTCAAGGAAGTCAATGACAGCTAGATGTCTCATCCTTCTGAAATTAGGACCAGCATCTGGGCACAAATACTACCATTTTTGAAGCTACTTTAATGCACCATTAAAAAGCACAGCAAGCTTCTGCCCAACTTTATTTTGTGAGTTGTGTTAGGAAATTATTTGAGAAATTGATGAGAATGAAGAAGATTATTTACAAACAGTCTGTTAACATTTTTTTCCCCACAGATTGAAGAGCTTACCAGCAACCTCCCACAGCTGCAGTCCTTGTCTAGCAGCGCTTCTTCTGTGGAGAGTGTTGTCAGTTCAGAAACTGCAAGTCCCCCAAGCAAACGGAAGGTGGTAACCAAGGTCCAAGGAAGTGCCAGGAAGGCTTTGTTAAAATGGATACAGTACACAGCAGCAAAGTAAGTAACCTACAAATGAACTTAAGCATGGACTTTTTCTTCAGATCCTAAAGTCTCTCAGTCAGGGATTGTCCTTTTGCTCTGTGTTTACATAGCACTTCCCTGTGATCATACTCATTTGACAGCTGAGGCTGTTAAATATTACCACAATACAACAAGCAAATAATAAATAACAATTTGCATTAATTTCACAAGCAATCATATTTTCACGCTTCTGAATAATGAATGGGATTACCTTTGATGGGATGAGGGCTGAAATGGGAATTACATGTCTGAATGCCAAAGTGTTAGTCCTGCTGCCAAAACAGTGTGACAAGGCAAGTCACACACTGACTTAAAAGCATTCCTCAGGGACAGAGCTTCTAGGAGCGCTAAATTCTGACACTTGCTGTTGAAAGGCAGGTGATGAAAAATGATGAATATCCTTCTGCAGTTTTGTAATACAAGGGACACATTAGTACAAAAAATTGTCCTGAATGTTCAATCCTTTTAATCCAAATTAATTTGGAGTTATTTCTTGCTACCTCTTGTTAACTTAAGAATCTTCTCCTTTAGTTGGTATAGTTATATTTCCTCTGCTTAGAAAATAAAACATGAGAAAAGTGCATAAATTACATATAAAGATACAGTAGCAGTTTGATAGCTTCTGCAATTAGAAAATAAAAATCAAAGATGTAAGAGAATAAAATGTATTTATTTATTCAAATTAAGGAATCACTGCTATTTGAAGAGATTAGTGATGTGCAAAATGTGATGGGGAAGTGGCCAGTTATTGAGTGGTGACTCAAAGAAATGAAATATGATTGAAAAGGTACAAACTTTAACCACGTCTTGGATAAGTAGATAGAATACAGTAATTTCTAAAGCAGTACAATATAATCTGGTATTCTTCCTGTTTCAGTATTGTCAGTAAGAAACAGGAAACTGAAAATGGTCAGCTGCAATTTCCAGACATGTAAACAAACAAAATAGAAACAAAGTAGTTCATGAATTAAATTGGCAAAATGGTTGGGAAGATTGGTTGCAATGTGTTGAAAGAAGCCTAGAGAAAGGTCTGTACACTTTGCCTAGCCCTGCTTTTCATTGTAATTTTTAAGGGCTAGCTCATTAAAGTCAATGAAAGTGTTTCACTGGCCACAGTGAACGTTGAATGAAGCCTTCATTCAGAGTTACTGTTCCTGTGAACCTCCCAATGGCAAGACTACCTCAGTGTCTAAGTGTGTCCTTAAAAGAAGTTTGCATTCTCAAATAGAGTGAAAAACAGTTGCAGTCTGTGGACCACCATTCTCTTCAGGATGACTTTTAAAATAAGCGGTTAGAAGTGTGACTCAGTTCTAATTACTTTCTCATGTATGATCTATTTCTTGATCATTCATGTTTATACTCACTAACAAGGAGGGTCTGGTTGAAGCAGTGAAGGTTGAGGGCAGCCTTGGTTGCAGAGACCATAAGACAGTGGAGTTCAGGATCTCATGCAGTAGGAACAGAATACCAAGC